>NC_080418.1:83331958-83591958 GCF_029873635.1 Malania oleifera | reverse complement strand
ATGACAGGTTTAGCAATTAAGCACACAAACTAAATAACTGGTTATTAAAATAATTGAAATGACATGAAAACAAGGTTAGACCAGAATTAGCCACAAACGATTTTAGTTCAAATATTTAATAAGACCCGTGAAAGATTTTAGTTCAAAGCACACGACATATGAAAGCAAATAGAAGGTTTGAGCATAAAAATAGTCCAACTAGTTTTCATGCATTTTTTTATTGTAGTTACTGAACCAGTTGTGCGATTTTAAAACCATATATGTACATAATAATAATAATAATAAGGAAAGAGAGAAAAAATTTAGATTTGAAATTAGTTCTTGCCATAAAGTATTACAATATATATATATATATATATGTATGTATATACATATAAATATATAACCCCTTTATATTGTTTGCTTAAAGTACTGGGCAGCAACATTTTTCGGGTTTGTTAATTAAGCACACAAACTAAAATATAACTAGAAAACCACAACCATTTTGATCCTAAAGATTTAACAATCACATGCAAGATCATATGGCAAACACAAACAACTTGTGGCAAAGCAATATATATATCAACTTAAGATTTTCACAAAGATTATTTCATTTAAGCACATGCTGTAACGGATCAGAAAATAATGGTATTTAAATAATGAAGAGAGAAAGAAATGGAATCAGTAATGAAGGAGGCAGTACGCGTTCGTCGACGACATTGCATTTTGGAGAATGTAATTTCAAGAATTACCAGGCTTCGTAGACGAAGGTCTTCAGGATTTCGTTGACGAAGACAAGATTTCGTCGACAAGAAAATACCGAGTGAGGATTTTGAGTTACTCTGAATTTTGTCGACGAATGGTAAGGTTCGTCGATGAATTTACTGAAGGACTCGTTGACGAGGTGACATGTCTCATCGACGAATCTGGCCCTATAAGTAGTAAAAAAATCAAATTTTTATCACATTTTCAGGCTTCTTTCTCTCTCCTCTCTCTCTCCTATGAACTATCTCCCTTCTCTCTTCGATTTTAGCCCCGCCAGTCGCTGTATCAATGATTCGAAGCCACCACAACGCTCTTGGTGAAGTTCTCTACAAGTCTGCTGAAGCGGATCGTTGGTGAAACGAAGTTGGAATTCACCCCAAATCCAGGGTAAGGTCTTTTATTCAGTTTTTGGCTTCCTGGCAGTTGTAGGAAATGATGTAGGCTAAGAAATATTGATGTTTTGTTCTGAGATTTATGGTTTTCAAGGTGTTGAGTGGAGAACCCTAGGGGGGTTGGACCCGTTATTGTAGGGGATTTTTAGCAGGAAATAGGTAAGGGAAATATGCTATGCTAGGTTATATGAATATGTTTTCAGTATGAAATTATAAATGTTCCACCAAAGTATTGCTTATAGTAGAGATTTATACAGTTTATCAAATGTGATTAATATGTTTTCAAATTACTGTGTGGCTTGAGAATATTGATATAGTATAGAAATATGCTTTACAATATTTTCAGAGATGTGTTTTATAGAATATATAGACAGTGAATGTATTTTATAGAAATTATAGAAATACCATGATTATACAGTTTTACAGTATCATGACATACAGATTTACAATTAATTATAGAGACACAATTGATATAGATATAGTTTTCTACAGCGTCATGGTTTATATAGTTATTACAGAATCATGGTAAAACAAATAGTTGTATATAGAGATGTATTATATAGTATCAGACCCTGTTGGACCATATAGTTACAGAGCACGGTACTGTAGCTACATCCAGTTTATAGAGTGTAACCACCTATTCAGATAATACGTGGTATAAGGTCGATCGTATAAAGCCCACGAGTGGACAGGCTCCCTATCAAATATGGGTTAAAGAGGGCTAATCAGACTATGGAGTATAGTGACTTTTTCCTGGTTGGCCATCCAAGGTAAATCCCACCTACGAGCCCCACAACCCTGTCATGAGGGGTTAAATCATGACACACAGCTATCCATAGGGAAGTTTACAGTTATTATTATGTTTATACAGCTTTATAGAAATAGAAAATATATACATACATTAGCAGTATTTTGAATAGAAACCTAAAGTACAGAAATGTTAAGCAACAGGAAAAAGATGAAGGCTATATTTCTAGTATTGTGCTTTATAGATTTAGTGATACATGATTATATGAAAACAGATTTGCATAATACTGTAGCTCATTTGCCACACACTAGTAATAACATATTTCGTCTTACTGAACTTTGGCTCATCCCGGTGTTGAATTATTTTTCAGGTGAGCCAGTTAGGCGAGCGGACCAGGCTCACAGATAGAGAGGTCACAGTACTGCCCTGTTAGGGTGAGTGAGTATATTTTTGAGAGTATTTTTGTATAGGCCTCACCAGTTGAGGATATTGGGGAAACAATTAAATATGTGTATTTTGGGAAATCTCTGAGCACTCTGGTATTGTATATAATTATATATAGATATATTTATTTGATTTCCGCTTCTTGCTGCTTAGGTTAATGATTGGGTTCAATCTAGTATGGTATCATAGCATGTTAAATATCATAGTATAAAAAAATAAAAAAAATCCAGTTAAATAGCAGGTCGTTACATGCCTAGTGAATTACAATAAAATCTAAGCCTTAGAAGTTGGAGAGTATATCAAGATGGAATTTTATTTTGGATGCTCCCCCTATCGATTTCAATTATAGCTTAGATGAAATAAACTTCTTATACTTAATAAGGATTAATTTCATTAAGCATGTCAAGTAGTATAAGCAATCTTTTTTAAGTCTTTTAAAACAAATATACTGGATTAAGATTTATTCATTCTACCGTTCGACAAGTATAATCATCCCTATAGGTCACACATGCATTAGAAAATATATATTAAGGCATGAGATAAAGCACCTAACCAAGAACAATCCATATCAAAACATAGAGCTTTAGAAGCGGGATATGATGTTTAGGGTTCTTAGAAGAACCTCAATATTAAAAAAGTAAAGCATGATGCATATGAATTCTTTATGCTCTTTCTCTAGGATGGAGCTGAGCTCCTCTAACTATTCAATGATTATGCTAGGATGAAATTTTGATATTTTTATTTAAGTTTTCACTCATCCTTTCAAAAATATTTTAACATTTTTATCATCATAATCATCTTTGTTCATGGATTTTTTTTGGGAAAATTCCACCAAAATTTCGGCAGCATGCTAACTGTAAATTGAACATTTCCCAAGTTTTTTATGGACAAAGACCTAATAGATTCAAGCAATCAATTCAAAATAATTTACAGTATGAGCATGCAAGAACCTATTTCTACTACCATCATGCAATACACAACATACTGCATCAGTCATGCAGTTGGCGTTCCATACAAGCATGCAAGTAAATACATTTCTGCAACAGCCTTGTAGATGACGTTCCATGCAATCCAGTGTTATCAATCAGTATATTCAATAACAGTTCACAATACTAGACAATCACAAAACACTATCCATCAAGATATAGTATGAACAATAAACAATAGTGGATAGTTATGAGTTTAGTGTTGTGTTGTTTTTCATAGAGGCATATGGGAATATAATAATGAGAGCATTCAAAAGAGTCATGAAATTTTGAAAAGAAATACTCCCCTTGAGTTATGCACTTATTCATTTTATGCCTTTTTCATCTCTAAATATTTTAGCCAAGGCTCCTAAGATTTTCAATGGATTTAGACTTGGCATGAATGCATAGGCTTCAACAGACCAAAAAGTCACAATCAATATTCTTTCAGTGTACAAAGCCTATAACGGTCTCTTTTCTTATAATCTTCAAAGTGTGAGAGGCATGAGTTAGAATGAATTTTAAATTTAACTGATCATGTATAGATTTCTTTCAAATTTCATTTCATAATCTAGATTTGAAACCTAGTGCAAATAATTTTAACCATTCAACATCATTCTGATAAGGTGAAGCTCTAAATGATTTGATTTAATGTTTGAGAGCTTATGAAGTGTAAAAGAATAAATTAAAAACTCTCAAGGATTAAAATTTATGTTATGTTTGAAGAGTATTCCTTTAGAGTGGACAAGATTTCGGATATTCACATGGAATTGAATATGTCCAACCGCTTAGGCAAAGAGTGTTTATGAGTATATGAATTTATTTGAACGAAGCTCTTTTGGGTATTTCTCATTTTCCACAAATGGAGGGTATCCTCTGAAGATGATCATAATTAGAGCAAGGATATAGACCACTAGAAGGATAAAACTCTATGGGATATGATCGTGGTATGGTAGAGATTTTCTATGGAGGAGATAGTGAACCAAGAGTAGAAGATTTTTATATTTTAAGCTCAAAGGAAATATTTGATTTGTCTAATAATACTTGAATCCCTTAGTGGTTGCCTCTAATCTTGATTATATTAAGATGTCTTATGAAAAGCACACTTAATATACATTAATCATTTTATGATCAATAGTGTTTTAAGCCTAGAGTGATCGCTCAACTTTGATTAATGAGATTAGGGTTAAAGATATATAGAATATGATGGACCCCTAAAGCTCATCTCTATACAATGGACAATAGTTGCTTAACTTAAGATGTTTTATCTTTAAGCATGAGTTAAGCATTTATAATTATTTACCAAGCAAGAAAGCCTTGTCCATTGGGAAGTGGATTTCATCAAGTATGCTATAGCCGATGTTTTCATATTTTTGGCTTAATTATTTAAGATTCTTAGTATTCAATATAGTGTATAGTGAATGCATATACTAAGATTTGGAATTTTAAGCACACACCACTTCCCAATCCTATAGCCATCACAACCCTTAAACCTAATCCTAAGATCTAAGGAAGCATAAAATAATTAGGTTATATCTATTTGACTCCACTCTTCCTCAAGTCCTAAGGAGTTTGCCTTCATAATCACCCATATCATTTTTTTGTTTAGGCCTCAAGGAACTTCTAAATAGACAATTAAATTGACTGTGCCCTTTTCTTTTACAATGTAAGTAAGTTTTGTAAATACATGGAAGATTATGCTTACAACTTTTATGATTACTTGTTGAGGCATGAGAGTGGGAATCATATGATAATCCTAAATCCTTTTTGAAAAGGTTTTTCTTTTTAATTTTTAAGGATTTATTATGATTATTCTTTGCATTTAAAACTTTGAGTGTGGCTCTAGAATAATCATCCATTTCTTCTTCTAAGTAGATCATTTTCAATATCTTATTAATTTTTCTATTTTCTAAGATGGCATAATAACTTTTCAAATCTCTTAATTGTTTTGCCAATCTTTTATTTTTGTTTCTCACCACAATTTCCTGCTTAGATAATCTAACTAGAAACTTATGAAATTTAAATGAAGCCTTTTCTAGTTCTCCATATGAAGGCATGCTTTTAACATTTAGTTCATCACATGATTCATCATAAGATATATCATACAAATTATATGAATCATTGCATGCTTGTTCAATAGGACGATCACAAAATACAACTGATGATTCATCCCATAATATATTACAATGTTCAACATAAGAGTCATCTATAGATGATTCAACATAAGACATATTACAACATTTAGCACAATAATCATCAATAGAGGCAGAGATAGAATCATATACCTCATGTTCCGTTAATGCACTAACCCTGTCATTTACTGCTTCTTGAGTGGTGGTTTCATTCTCCCGGGATTCTCCATATTTTCTTTCAAGTTCTTCCCAGATCTCCTTAGCACTGCTAGATGCTATAACCTCACATAAAACATTAGAATCCAAAGCATGTAGTAAGGTATTCAAAGCATCAAAATTCACTTGCACTAAGTTCCTATCAATATCATTCAATTCACATTCAGATTTAGGAACATCAACGCAATCAATGGATTTAATAGGCACACTATCACCCTGATCAATGACTTTCCAAAATCTTTAATTTAAAGCTTTCATATATATAGTTATTCTAAATTTCCATACAACATAGTTTTCACCACAAAATATTGGTGGGTGTGTGAAAAACCTTCCCTCATATGAAGGGGATGCACTAACACAAGCCATCATGATCATTTACTAAATGACGTGTATGTCTAAATTACGAGGCTCTGATATCAATTGTTAGCTTTGGTGTATTCCCAAGAGTGGGGTGAATTGGAGATTAAAAATTTCCTCCTAGGCTCAACTAATCCAACAGGCAGTATTTCACAAACCTAGGGTCTTTCTATGTATTCACAATCCAAATCAAATATTTAAATGATAAAAATAAACATACAGGTGTAGAAAGTAAATTGCAAACAACAAAATCAACACCAGATACGTTATCGAGGTTCAGCCAACTGTGCCTACGCCTTGGCTACACCAGCACAAAGATTCCACTATGGCTCACTTAACGAGTGGAGCAAAACCGTTTACAACCAAGTCAATTAGCAGGGCTGACCTCAACCTACACCTTACCAGGATGGTGCACCTAGCATTCCTAACCGGGTCTAAACCAATCCGAGACTACTCAACAGGGCTAATCTCCTTCTTTAGGTCCACGCCTAGAATAGAACAATTGTGTATAAAATTTTACGTACAAGGAAATATGCTTCTTCAAAAGCAGATATGTACACTAGTATAGCTCAAGCAATAATGCAAGCACGATTGATATGTAAATATGCTTAGTGCTTAAATATGTGTGCTAAACACTCAATCAAGTAAGAATAATCAATCAAAGTCTAGAGTGTATATCAAAGCAAGATTTGAAACCTAATATTTGAATATCACAATATCATATCATGGTTTCAAAAAAATACAAGCCAGATGATTCAAACAACCTTAACAAGATGTTCTCAATATACTAAACACAAGGGATGTTTAAATGCAAGCTTATAAAACAATTTTTGCACACAAAAATATTGGCTAAGGTAACTTGCAATGACAATGCAAGAACCACAAGCCTTTAGCTCTTCCAACACAAGATTTATCAAATAAAATCAATGGAAGAACTTAATGCTTTACTCTAAATAAAAATCAATCAATCAATACAACAAATTCAAGTATGAGCAAATTAGAATGAAGCACAAGCACACTAAATATATTCACAAAACTTGAATGATCAATGAAAATGGAGTGTATGAGTGTTTGGGAGTAGTATAGACTATAAAATGATTTTTGAATTTGAGAGAATTTGGGCCTTAATGATCTTGCTAAACCGCTAGTAATCTTTACAAATGAACAAATATATATAGGCAAGTGCAGATTTATGACCGTTGGGGACCTAATGGGAATTATTAGAAAATTTTTAAACCTGTTAAAAGAAAATAACCCCATTTAACCATTTTAACTACGAAAAAAATTAATTCAACCCGAGAGCTTTCGAGTGCAGGGTCCATGGTTCGGGTTCCCAAACAGACACAACACAAAAAGATGTTTTTGAGGTTTGGTCGCATGAAAAGTAGTTTGGTTTGCTGAACTAAGCAATTCCTCGAAAAGATCTTAGTTCGAGTGCCTGGTCTAAAGTTCGGTTGGTCGAACTCATAGGTTTGGTCAACCGAGGCCATTTTGAATGCAAAGGTTTAGGTGCCCGGGTTGGTAAAAAGTACTATAACAGGTGTTCGATCGACCGAGAAAGATATGTTCCAAAATGGTTCGGTCTGAACACAATTCAACAAGTTGACCTATCCATGGTTCGGTTGCTCGAGGCATTTTGAACGCCACAGATTCGGTCACTTGACCTCTCACAAGATTTTTAATTAAGTCCAATTTTGCTTCAGTTAACTCCCCTAATATATTAAGTGATGTTAGGGACTTAGTGTACTATGTGTAGGTACCTAAAGTCCAACTAGGGTCGATTTGAGCATACCTACCTATCATGCGTGATGCTAATTATTACAAGCCATTTGTGTACAATCCATAATTAAATTTACATCCCATGATGAAGAAAAATGAATAAATAATTACAAATATGACACAAATATCTTCATTCCTTTTCTTGATCACCGTATGCCATCATGATATGTCTTTCAGTTTGAATACATGTGTAAGGTGAACCTGCATGCATGCCTTAGTACAAACATCTGTACCAAAAGTATTTGTCATTCTCAAAACTGGGTGTGACCTATCACCTCAACAGTTTTATTTAGTGAAGGTCTTATCAACGCCCTATTCATGACATAACATGTAGTATTTATGGCCTCAACAAAAAAAATATTTAGGTAGCTTATGCTCATTCAACATGGTCCTACCCATTTCTTGTAAAGACCTATTATTTCTTTCTACCACACCATTTTGTTGAGGGGTCCTAGGTGCAGAAAAGTTGTGTGATATACCCTCTAGGTCACAATAATTTTCTATGCCTTCATTTTAAAATTCAATGCCTTTATCACTTCTTATGTGAGTTGTCTTATACCTTTTTTCATTTTGAATTCTCCTACATAGCTTAGTAAACTATTCACATGATTCATTTTTATGTGAGAGAAATAGCACCCATGTGAACCTAAAATAGTCATCTACAATGAAAAAGGCATATGATTTTCCACCAAGACTTTGCATAGAATTAGGACCAAACAAATCCAAGTGAAGCATTTCAAGTGGTCTAGAGGTAGAAATAAATTTATTTTTCTTAAGGCTAGATTTTGTTTGCTTACCCATTTGACATGCATCACAGATTTTATCTTTCACAAATGGTGTTTTAGGCAATTCTTTCACTAAATCTTTTCTTACAAATTTTGACAACAAGTCCATGCTAGCGTGTCCGAAGCACCTATGACATAACCAACTAGCTTCATTAATTGCAGAAAAAAATGTTACTTGTTGTGAATCTAAAGTATCAAAAGTAGTAGTATATATATTTTCATGAAAAGAATTTTATGATCTGATTTGCTTTCAACTATGCATTTTTCATTTTCAAATGAAACCTTATATCCATTATAACATAATTGACTAATGCTAAAAAAATTATGCTTCAAGCCATCAACTAATAGAACATTATCAATAATCAGGGAAGGATCCTTACCGACCTTACCTATGTCGATGATGCACCCCTTTGCATTGTCACCAAGCATCACGTACCCTCCATCCTTGGGAGTGATTGAAATGAATTTTGCCTTGTTGCTGGTCATATTCCATAAGCACCCGCTATCCAAGTACCACCTATCCTTGGAAGAGGATGATCTCAAACATACCTCATTATCATGAACAATCAAGCACATATTAGCAACCTCTGAGTCACTGCAGTCCGAGTCTGTGTCACTGCTACTTAGTTTATCCCATAAAGTGTCCGCTTTCATGGCTTTCTTCCCTTTCCCAACATTATTTTTTAGTTATTTTTCTCAATAAAACTAGTACAGTGATTATGCTTTCATGTAAAGCAGATATGTACCCAATACGTGCAATCATATGCACATCAACAATGTGGATATAGTGTAAGCTCAATGATGCAAATAGTTGTGCAAACAATATTCAATAGGGTATGATCAATGGAATGCTCAAGAGTATTCAATACAAACAATATCTTTGAAACTAGGTAAAGCAAATTTCAATAGCTAATCAAGATTCCAAAGATATCAATCAGATATTCAAACTAGCTCAATAAAATTTTCTTCAATGAGATAAGCACACCACTAGTTTGAAAAATATTTTGGCTTGTTGAAAATATTTTTGCACAACAAAAATAAAAGCTATGGAAGTTTTGCAACAACTATGCAAAGACCCGTAAGCTTACTAGTCTATCCCAACAAAGATTTATAATATGAAATCAGTGGGATAAAAATAAGTCAAACACCCAAAAAATAATATCAATGATCACATAAGCAATGGGAGTTTTAGCACTATCTAGCAATCACAAGCACACTCTATAAGCTCTCACAATCTCATAATGTATCAAGGGAATGGAAATTTGAGAGTATTTGGACAATATGAGTATTTGGAAAAGAGAGGATTCTTGGCTAAAGATTTTTTCTAACTAATTGTTAATCCTCACTAATGAGCCTTCATTTATCAGCAAGGTAAAAAATATAACCATTTGGGACCTTTAGGGTATTATTAGAAAAGTTCCAAAGTGTTTAGGAAGTATTAACCCTCATTAACTCAATTTTACCTCAGTTAAAATAATTTTAATCTGGCAGGGTTCGGGTGGCTGAACCGTGGTCCATTTGTCTGAACAGACACATTTAGAAAAGCCCTTAAAAATAGTTCGGCAGCCCGAGTAAAGGTTCGGTAGCCCGTACAAAAGTCAAAAACACTTCTTCGGAATTTCGAGTGCTCGATCCTAGGTTCGGTCGCCCAAACGCATGTGTTTGGTTGCCCGGGGCCTATTTTGAACTAAATTCCTTAGTAGCCCGAGTTGGTGAGGGCTCCGTTTTAAAGGGTACGGGCACTCATGGATGATATGCATAAATTGGTTCGGTCGCCTGAGAGCTAGGTCACCTGTTGACTTCTCAATAGTTTGGGCGCCCGAGGAGTTTTGAACTCTTGGGGTTCGGTGGCTCTAGCTCTTTCAAACTTGCTTTATGATATATGTGCATGAGTGTTGGGATCTAGAATCATACTAGGGTCTTACTGAGCTTACCCTATATCCTATATGCATGACATGTAGGTAATTATTATAGACCATATCCCTAGTTACTATTACAAACCTATATTACATTAATTAAATTTACAATATGAAATAGAATCTTTAGGGTCTTTATATCTTTCTTCAAGTGTCATTCCTTGAAATGCTCATATAGACCTGCACATACACTTGAAAACCATCAAATACCTAAGTATTTGTCATTATCAAAACCGGGTGTGACCTATAAGGTCAACATTCTCCCCTTTTTTGATGATGACAAATACATCATGCAAAAAATGGGTATAGTCTTAAAAGGCTCCCACTAACAATGTCATTATGTAAAAGTATTTTCCTTAAGTGCTTATATCCCAATTTTTTGCCTCTTATTCATTTCCCCCCTTTTGGCAACAACAAAAAGGGCTATGACAGTAATAACCTTAGGCAATGGGTAAGAATCATTTGTATACAAGTTAAGTTTGGGAATTTTTAAAATTTCGGCAGCATGCCATTTGAAAGTAGGACATTTCCCAAAAAAAAATCATGTATGAAAATGACCTATTTTGTGTTATGAAGTTCTAACAATTTATCCACAACTAGTCGACTCAAATAGTTCCAGTATGATCAATCCATAAAACATAAATGCAATCATCATCATGCAGTTGATATGAGAATTGTGCATTGCAAAACATAATCAATTTCATAAAGTCCAAGCCAATGAAAGATATCAATAGTTATATTAGTTGTTAGACTTTGAAATTATTTGAAAGCTCCTCCTAAATTTATGCAAACTATGAAATATCTAGGAAGCATCTCTACTATGCATGAGACCTAATTCACATCTAATTTGTATGAACCTATCTTCTGGAAGTGGTTTAGTGAAAATGTCTGCCCATTGCTCACTAGTGCATACAAACTCAAGAGTCACATCCCCTTTCTGCACATGATCACAAAGGAAGTGATGTCTAATTTCAATATGTTTTATTCGTGAATGTGAGATAGGATTTTTAAAGATCTTGATTGCACTAGTATTATCACATTTAATCGGTACTGTATTATAGTGCAACCCAAAATCCATAAGTTGTTTTTTCATATAAAGAGTTTGAGCACAACAACTTCCAACTACAATATATTCTGTTTCGGCTGTGGATAAGGCAACTAAGTTTTGTTTCTTCGAGAACCAAGAAACGAGAGATTGTCCCAAATAGTGACAAGTGCCGCTAATACTCTTCCTATCAACCTAACTACCGGCAAAGTCAGCATCAGTTTAACTCACAATCTCAAAGGTAGTATGCTTAGGGTACCATAAGCCTAACTCTATAGTTCCAACTAGATACCTAAGGATTCGTTTAAAAGCTAATAGATGAGATTCCTTAGGAGCGGCCTGAACCTAGCACACATGCATATGCTAAACATAATATTAGGCCTACTAAAGGTGAGATATAGAAGACTCTCAATCATGCCATGATATAATTTCATATTAACAGGGATCCCTTGCTCATATCAAGTTTGATGGAAGAACTCATAGGGGTACCAAGAATTTTACTATCTTCCATATTAAATTTCTTTAGCAAGTCCCTAACATATTTAGATTGGCATATGAAAGTTCCATATTCAGCTTGTTTAATTTGAAGCCCTAAAAAGAAATTAAGCTCACCCATCATGCACATTTCAAATTCACATTGCATGCATTCGGCAAATTCATTACACAACTCATCATTAGTTGTTCCAAAAATGATATCATCAACATAAATTTGAACTAGGAGCATATCATCATTTTTGGATTTGATGAGGAGTGTAGTGTCAATCTTGCCACGGGTAAACCTATTTTCTAGCAAAAAACTACTTAGTCTCTCATACCAAGCTCTAAGAGCATGTTTCAATCCATACAAAGCCTTACACAACCGGTAAATATGGTCTGGATATTTATAATTTTCAAAACTAGGTGGTTGTTCTCCGTATACTTCCTCATTAATACAGCCATTTAGAAAAGCGCTTTTAACATCCATTTGAAACAATTTAAAATTTTTAAAGGCGGCATAAGCAAGTAGCATAAGAATGGCTTCCAACCTAGCAATAGGAGCATATGTTTCAACAAAGTCTATCCCCTCTTTCTGATTATAACCTTGGGCAACTAGTCTAGCCTTATTCCTAGTTACTACCCCATTCTCATCTTTCTTATTTCTATATACCCATTTAGTTCCAATAATTGTATTATCCTTAGGCCTAAGAACTAGGGTCCACACTTTGCTTCTTTCATATTGATTAAGTTCTTCTTGCATGGACATCACCCAAGACTTATGATTTATGGCTTCTTTAATATTTTTAGGCTCTTTTTGTGACAAGAAAGTAAAATGACTCACAAGGTTCTTTAAGGAAGTTCTTGTGGCTGCACCACATGATGGTTCACCTATGATTTGATCTATATGATGATTCCTAATGAACTTCCAATCTCTAGGCAACTCTTAAACTTCATTTTCATTATCATTATCTTCAGATGATTTATCATTTACTTATGAATTTTCACTTGCATTTTTTTCAATAGATAACTTGTCTAAGCATTTTATAATGTCAATATCATCTTCATCATCTTTCTTAGAAAATGGATTAGATTCATCAAATATGACATGGATAGATTCAATGATAGTCAATGTTCTTTTATTGAAAACTTTATTTGCTTTACTATTAAGAGCATAGCCTAGGAAAATGCCTTCATCAGATTTAGAATCAAATTTCCCTAGATGTTCATTATCCCTAGGCACAAATCATTTACAACCAAAAACATGAAAATAGGAAATATTAGGTTTATAGTTGTTCCACAATTCATAAGGGGTTTTATTAAGTGACGGTCTAATCAACGCCCTATTCATGATATAACAAGCAGTATTTATGGCCTTAGCCCAAAAATACTTAGGTAGCTTATGTTCATTCATCATAGTTCTACCCATTTCTTGTAATGACCTATTCTTTCTTTCTACCACGCCATTTTGTTGAGGGGTCCTAGGTGCAAAAAAGTTATGTGATATGCCCTCTAGGTCACAATAATTTTATATGCCTTTATTTTTAAATTCAGTGCCACTATCACTTCTTATATGAGTTATCTTATAGTTTTTTTTCCATTTTGAATTCTCCTGCTCACGTGATTCATTTTTATATGAGGGAAATAACATGCATGTGAACCTAGAAAAGTCATCAACAATGACAAAGGCATATGATTTACCACCAAGACTTTGCACAAAAGTAGGACCAAACAAATCTAAGTGAGGCATTTCAAGTGGACTAGTGGTAGATATAAATTTCTTTTTCTTAAAACTTGATTTTTTTTGCTTACCCATTTAACATGCATCACAGATTTTATCTTTCAAAAATGATGTTTTAGGCAAGCCTTTTACAAAATCTTTTCTTACTCGTTTTGACAATAAGTCCATGATAGTGTGTCCTAAGCACCTATGCCATAACCAACTAGCTTCATTTATTGCAGAAAAACAAGTTACTTGTTGTGAAGCTAAGTTATCAAAAGGGGTAGTGTATACATTTTCATGGCGATCTGCAGTTAAAAGCACTTTATGATTTGATTTACTTTCAACTATGCATTTATCATTTTCAAATAATACCTTATATCCTTTATTGCACAATTGACTTATGCTCAATAAGTTATGCTTCAACCCATCAACTAATAGAACATTATCAGTAACCAGGGAAGGATCCTTACCAACCTTACCTAAGCTGATGATGTGTCCCTTTCCATTGTCACCGAACGTCACATACCCTCCATCCTTGGGAATGATTGAAGTAAATTTTGCCTTTTTGCTGGTCATGTGCCATGAGCACCATCTATCCAGGTACCACCTATCCTTGGAGGAGGACGATCTCAAACACACCTGTAAAATAGACTAAGTAACTGATGTTGGTCCTCAAATTTTGTTGGTTCCACGGGGGTTAGTAACTGGATCACCCTTAACTACCCACACCTTTCTAATTTTTGCATGTTTATTCCTAAGTGGACAATCAAATTGAATATGGCCAATTTGTTTGCATTTAAAACATTTCATTCTACACTTAGCATCTTTAGGTGGGATTTGAGATTTTGATTCACATGTGAAATGTCCCAAGTAAAGATTAGGTTGTCTAACATTTTTAATGCCATTAAAACCTAGACCCTCTTTACATAGAGAATTTCTTTGGGCACCAACTAGTTTTTTAAAATTGCATTTGCCCTCAGTGAATTTAAAAACAATTTTGGAGCTATCCTCCAATTTCCTCTCAAGTTCAGCAATAGTCATATCTTTTTCTTTCAAAAGCAAAGCATGAGAAGTTTTTGTAATTCCAAACAATATTGACCAATTTTCACATTTCTTTTTCAAATCATCATTTTCTTTGGTCATTTTATTCAATAATTTATGTACATGAATATATTCAAATTGTAATTCTCTAAATGCAGACATGCAATCAGAATCACAATCATCAGAAGAATAATATGAAGATAAAGAGGAAGAAGAGGATACCTCATCAACGTGTGCTATTAAGCATAGATTAGCAACTTCTTAGTCACTGCGGTCTGAGTATGAGTCACTGCTACTTAATTTATCCCATGAAGTGCCCACTTTCATGGCTTTCTTCTTTTTCCTAACATTCTTTTTCAGTAGTGGGAAGTCCGGCTTTATGTGCCCAACTTTGTTGCAATTGTAACACGTGGGAGAATTTGATTTTTATTTTCTTTTACTAGACTCTCCCTTCTCAGATGCAGACTCCCTATATCTTTTGTATGGCTTTCTATTCTTCCTGAAGAATCTACTAAATTTTCTAGTTAGCATGGACATATCATCCTCAGAGTCAAGTTTGTTGTATTCACTAGATGTATTTGTGGAGGTTTTCAATGCAGTCACCTTTTCTGCCGTATTATGTTCATTGAGTCTCTTATCTATGGCTAATTCATAGGTGATCAAGGAACCTATCAATTCATCTAGAGTCATGTCCTTAAGGTCTCTACCCTAAAAAATGGTCATAGTTTTAGCTTCCTAAAAAGAAGGCAAGCCTCTAGGGATCTTCCTAATCATCTCATATGTAGCATAGGTCTTACCTAATGCATGCAGTGAGTTTATAATGTGTGTGAATCTAGTGTACATGCTTTGAATGGACTCACCTACATTCATCCTAGAGGCCTTATATCGACTAATCAGCATATCTATCATACTCTCTTTCACATCCCTAGTACCTTCATATGTGACTTCTAACTTATCCCAGATTCTTTTGTAGTAGCACATGTCATTACTCTATTAAACTCATTCACATCAAGACCACAATACAGATTATTCATAGTAATGGCATTCAAACTAACAACTTTCATATCATCATCATTATATTCTTCCTCAGTTTTAGGGACTCTAGTCTCACCCTTTATTTTCATAGGAACATAATTTCCCTTAAAGACGATCCTCCACCCCTTCCAATCTATATTTTGAAGGCAGATGCGCATCCTCTATTTCTAGAAGGTGTAATTAACACCACTGAAAACTGGAGGTCATGTGGAAGATGGTCCCTTAGGGAAAAGGGTTACGGTGCTATGAGCCATCTAAGATCGTTTGAAAAATAACTATTGAGTCTATGCTACGAGACTCTGATACCAATTGTTAGCTTTAATGTGATCCCAATAGGGGGGTAAATTGGTATTTTAAAATTGATGCCCTAAGTCAATATCCAAACAACAGTATTTTCACAACCCTATAGTCAATCTATTGCAAGTAAAATAAATCAATGGCAATATGTAGCAGAAATTAAATAGCACAATTTGATCAACCAAGCATGCACCAGAAAGCAGTAAAAAGTAAGTGACATCTAGAAGTGTTATCGAGGTTTGGCAAATTGCCTACATCCTCGCCTTGACTAACAAGCACAAGGATTGCCACTATAATACTCACTTAAGTAGGTGGAGCGGCACCTAAACAACCAGGTCAATTAGCACAGGGTTGACCTCAACCTTTACACACAATCCTTACCAGACTAGATTACCGCCCCCTCAGACCACGCCTAGAATACAACAATATTTTTCTCAATAAGATTGGTAGAATGATTATGCTTTCATGTAAAATAGGAATGTACCCAATACTCGCAATCACATACACATCAATAATATGGATATAGTGTAAGCTTAGTGATGCAAATAGTTGTGCAAACAACACTCAATAGGGTACGATAAATGGAATGCTCAAGAGTGTTCAATACAAGCAATATCTTTGAAACTAGGTAAAGAAAATTTCAATAGCTAATCAAGATTCCAAAGATATCAATCAAATATTCAAACTAGCTCAAGAAAATTTTCTTCAATGAGATAAGCACACTACTAGTTTGAAAAATATTTTGGCTTGTTGAAAATATTTTTGCACAAAAAAAAAAAAATCAAAGCTATGGAAGTCTTGCAACAACTATGTAAAGACCCCTAAGCTTACTAGTCTGCCCCAACAAAAATTTATAATATGAAATCAGTGGGATAAAACTAAGCCAAACTCCCCAAAAATAATATCACTGATCACAAAAGCAAGTAGGAGTTTTAGCACTATCTAGCAATCACAAGCACACTCTATATGCTCTCACAATCTCATAATGTATCAAGGGAATGGAAATTTGAGAGTATTTGGACAATATGAGTATTTGGAAAAGAGAGGATTCTTGGCTAATGATTTTTTCTAATTAATTGTTAATCCTCACAAATGAGCCTATATTTATAAGCGAGGTAAAAAATATAACCGTTTGGGACCTTCAGGGTATTATTAGAAAATCACAAAGTGTTTAGGAAGTATAAACTTGATTAACTAAATTTTACCTCAGTTAAAATAATTTTAATCCAGCAGGGTTCGGGTGGCTGAATCGTGGTTCATTTGGCCGAACAGACACATTTAGAAAAACCCTTAAAAATAGTTCAGCAGCTCGAGTTAAGGTTCGGTAGCCCGAACAAAAGTCGGAAACATTTGTTTAGAAATTTCAAGTGCCCAGTCCTAGGTTAGGTAGCCCAAACGCATGTATTTGGTCGCCCAGGGCCTATTTTGAACTAAATTCCTCGGTAGCCTGAGTTGGTGAGGGGTCCCTTTTAAAAGGTTCGAGCGCCCGTAGAAGATATGCATAAAATGGTTTGGTCGCCCAAGAGCTAGGTTAACTGTTGACTTCTCAACAGTTCAGGCGCCCGAGGAGTTTTGAACTATTGGGGTTCAGTCGCTCGAGCTCTCTCAAACTCCCTAACAATATTCAATTAACTTCATTTTTAACTCTTCAATTTTGTATGATATATGTGCATGAGTGTTGGGACCTAGAATCATACTAGGGTCTTACTGAGCTTACCATATATCTTATGTGTATGACATGTAGGTAATTATTACAGACCATATCCCTAGTCATTATTACAGACCCATATTACATTAATTAAATTTAAAATATGAAATAGAATCTTTAGGGTCCTTATATCTTACTTCAAGTACCATTCCTTGAAATGCTCATATAAACCTGCACATACACTTGAAAATCACCATATACCTAAGTATTTGTCATTATCAAAATTGGGTGTGACCTATAAGGTCAACAACTATTGGTTCCTCAATGGCTGGGGTCTCTTTGATTAAGTTTGATGTGAACAAGTTCAATGGAATTGGTAATTTTGGGCTTTGGTAGTGAAGGGTAAAGGACTTGCTAGTGCAATAAGGGATGGTGAAGGCATTATATGGAAAGAAGTCAGACGACATGAACGATGCAAGGTTGAAGGAGCTTAAAGCTAAGGCAGTTTCCATGATCAGGTTATATTTGGCCAATGACGTGTTGTATCATGTCATGGATAAGGACTTACGAGCGGCGGTTTGGTTGAAACTAGAGCGCCGATACATATTCAAGTCGATTTTGAACAAGCTGTATCTTAAGGAAAAGCTTTATTGGCTTAAGATGGTGAAGAGTTCGGACTTAACTCAGTACATCAACACATTTATTCAAATCATTGGTGATCTGGGGGGAGTTGATGTGAAGTTCGAGGAGGAGGATGTTAGCTTTACCGTGATCCCAAAAGGGGGGGTGAATTGGTATTTTTAAAATTTAACCCCTAGGTATTCTTCCTAATAGAAATATGTTCACAACCCTTTGGTCAATCTAGTGCAAGTAATATAAATATATTAGAAATTAAGTGAAGTGATTTAATTAACAAAACATGCACTAGAAAAACAATAAAGTATGAGTGATACACAGAAAAAGTTATGTTCGTCCAATTGCCTACGTCCCTGCCTTAGCTAACAAGCACAAGGATTACCACTATAGTTGCTCACCTAAATGGGTGGAGCGGCACCTATACAAACCAGTTCAATTAGCACAGGGCTGACCTCAATCTTTACAACAATCCTTACCGGGCTGGAATACTGCCCCCTCAAGCAACACCTGGAATTACTTAGATTTACAATCAAATGGTACAATAGAAAAGTGCTTTCATGTAAAGTAGATTTGTACCCAAATGCGTTCAATCACATAAACCACAAACGATTTAATATGTAAGCTCAGTTTGGTCTAGTATTTCAACTCTCAGATATATTTTCTATCAGTGTAATGCGTATGTGAGAGTGTCAACAAGAAATCTTTGTATTTCAGGATGTTCTCAATCAAGGTGCTCAAACAAAGATATCATGCAAGTTTCAAATATTCCAAATAGAAGAATATGTCAATCACTTCAAATAGTGTATATGCTTGGTTTGCAAAGGATATGCAATTTTTGTATTCAGCAAATGATGTATACTTGAATAAATATTGCCACAAAGATTAGTATCACAAACACAAATATCTTTTCATAAATATATCAATATAGATCCCACAAGATATTTGAGTAAGTTTGAAAATATTTTTGCAAGCCAAAAACAAATACAAGCTTTCTAAGATATTGCAATACAAATGCAATACTTAGAAACTTATGAAAGTCTTCTTAAGATAGGCTTATGAGAAAAACCCCTTAAGAACACTTAGGTTTAGCTCTCAATGAAAATCAAATCAATCTCACAACAATAAGAGAGCAAACTTCTTTTCACAAACACTTAACACACTTACAGAGGATATGGAAACTTGAAGAAGGTAATTTTGAGTGGTATGAGTGAGAATATAAGCAGTTGGAATAGAAGAGAGTATTTTTGTTGGAGAGAAAATTTTTATTTTTATTTTCTAATTAAGTTGCTAATTTCCCAAAGGGGTATATATAGACACCCCATGAATTATGACCACTGCGGACAAGGCTGGTATTATTAGAAAATTTTAATGGCATTTTAATTAATTTAACCCTGTTTAAAATATTTTCACCACGGTAAAAAATCAGGGCAACCCGAGAGGAACGGTCGACCAGAACACTTTTGGTCAACCGAAGTTCATATGGCTCGATCGACTAGGACATTTTTGAACTGTGGACTTGGTCGACCGAAAGTGCATGTCTGAGGTGATTTTTCAATTTTACCAAGGTTTGATCGACCGGGCTATTTTGAACTAAATGGTTCGGTCAACCAGACAGTTGGGATTTCTCCCGAGGACCCTCGATCGACCAGACAGTTGCAATACAAATTGACTTGGTCGACCAGGTGGTCAAAATGTTGACCCCAGGAGGTTTCGGTCGACTGAGGAGTTTGAACTATAATGTTTCGATCGACCGGGTTGAGGTCAAATTGTTGACCTAGGCTTGATTCGGTTGACCGGGGTAGAATGAACTGCCAAGGTCGATCGATCCGAAAAGTTCACAAAGTGTGGCATTTCATCTTGTTTGATTACACGAATGTTGACCCCAGGAGATTTCTGTCGACTGAGGAGTTTGAACTATAATGTTTCGATTGACCGGGTTGAGGTCAAATTGTTGACCTAGGCTTGATTCGGTTGACCGGGGTAGAATGAACTGCCAAGGTTGATCGACCGAAAGTTCACAAAGTGTGCATTTCAGTCTTGTTATGATTCACACAAACCCTATTCAAGTGCCTAACATTCATAGGTGCAATGGTGAGTGTCTTAGGGTCATTTATGGGTCCTTTTGAAGACACCGAAAAAATTTGGTGTTGGTCGACTGAAGGGTAAACCCTAAGGTCATTCTAAGGTCATTTTTATTATGAGCTTACGTATTATACCATGCATGTGATGTGTGTGTGCTTATTACAAACCAAAGACCCTAATTACTATTACAAACCAACTACATGAATGAATTATATATTACAACATGAAATTATTGGGTCTTGACTCTTCACTATCTTCCATGTGCATTATGATCTTTCAATCTGAGTTCCTACACATACCCTCAAACACTCATTAGATAAAATAAGTATTTGTCATAATCAAAACCAGGCGTGACCTATAAGGTCGATAGAGGACAAGGCATTGATGTTGCTGAATTCCCTACCTACGTCACCTACGTATGAGAATATAGTTACGACACTGACTTGGGGGAAATAAACCTTAGATTTGGAGGACATCACGAGTGCATTGCTAGGGTTCCATCAAAGGAAGGAGGCCAGTGATGAGGGTTCACATGGTGAAGGGCTCATGGAAAAGGGTAATCAGGATCTTGGGAGAGGCAAATCCGGGAGTGGACCGAGTGGTAATAAAACTCAGTACAGGAGGAAGAAGAATGTTCACAATTTTAGGTGCATTCAACTATGGCACATAAAATTTGAATGTCTGGAGTGGGAGAACGGAAAGGTAAATGCTCAAGTGAGTTCATCAAAATCCTTGAATGTAGTTGAAGAAGGGGACTTGGGGAGTAGTGATGGTAAGATGCTTACTATTTCATAAGGTTCAGAACACCTCACGAGTTCTTAGATCTTAGACTCGGGATGTTCTTTTCACATGACACCCAATAAAGCTTGGTTCACCACTTACAAATTCATGAGCCCTGGTTCTGTTATGATGGGAAAGGTGTGGTTTGCAAAGTTATCAAAATAGGGGATATCAGGATTAATATGTATGACAATGTGATAAGGACATTGTGTGGGATAAGGAATGTACCCAATCTATTGAAGAACGTGATATCATTGGATCCTTTGGATTGTAACGGATATAATTGCAATTCCAAAGATGGGATGATGATAGTGTGCGATAGTGTATTGATGGTGATGAAGGGATAAAGGATAGTAGGAAATCTCTATGCAATGTAGGGTAATATAGTTATATATGGAGCTAAAACTGAGAGTTCTAACTCAGGAAATACCATTTGTATAATGTAACCACACACAAAACGATGGGTATTCTTAACTACATTTATGTGGATGTTTGGGGACTGGTGAAGGCAGCATCACGGGTAGGACAAGAATATTTTGTGAGACTATCACAAAAGGTCTGGTGGTATCTGATACAACACAAGTTGGAGTTGCTTCCATTTTGGCTACAGGAGCAAAGGTTTCATCAAAGTCAATGCCTTCTTCTTCATTATAACCTTGTGCTACCAATTTAGCCTTGTTATGAACATCAATTTCTTTTTCGTCCTTTTTATTCTAATAAACCCATTTAGTGCCAATCACAGAATGATCATTGGGTCTAGGAACTAACTTCCAAACTTTATTCCTTTCAAATTGATTAAATTCCTCTTGAATGGCTAATACCCATGAATAATCATTGATTGCATCATTAACGTTCCTAGGTTCCTCTTGAGATAGGAACACACAATGATCGCATAGGTTCTTTAGTGAAGATCTAGTGGACACCCCTCGTGATGGTTCACCAATTATTTAGTCTTTAGGGTGGTTTTTCATAACTTTCCATTCCTTAGGAAATTCAGGTTGTTCTAGAGAGTCATCATTAGATGGTTCTTTGGTTTCAATGCTCTCATATTTAATTTCATGAACTGTTAGGTCTTCTAAACTCTTTCTTGTATCTAGATCATCAACATCAGTAGTTCTAGAAGAAAATGGATCCGCTTCATCAAATGCTATGTGAATAGATTCTATAACAGATAGTGTTCTTTTTTTGTAGACTCTGAATGGTTTGCTATTTACAACATATCCTAGAAAAATTATTTCATCTGATTTAGCATCAAATTTTCATAGGTCCCCTTTTTCATTTAAGACAAAACATTTACATCCAAATACATGGAAGTATGAAATGTTTGGTCTTTTCTCTTTCCAAAGCTTGTTGGGGGTTTTATTCAAGTTAGCCCTAATGGATACTCTATTCAACACGTAATAGGAGGTGTTCACTACTTTAGCCCAAAAGTATTTAGGTAGGTTATGCTCATTTGGCATAGTCCTAGCCACTTCCTATAGTGATTTATTCTTTCTCTCAACAACTTAATTTTGTTGAGGTGTTTGTGGTTCTGAAAAGCTGTGAGAAATTCCATTTTCATCGTAGAAGTTTTCAACATCTTTATTCTTAAACTCTCCACCTTCATCACTTCTTATGTGTAAAACATCATACCCTTTTTCATTTTGAAGTTTCTTACATAGGTTGGTGAGCATTTTACACACCTCATCCTTGGAGGATAAGAATAACACCCAAGTGAACCTGGAGTAGTAATCAACTATGACAAATATATTGCTTTCCTCCTAAGCTTGGTGTTTTAGTGGGGCCAAAAAAATCTAGATAGATTAATTCCAATGGACTTCCAGTGGAAATCAATTGCTTCTTCTTAAAGCTTGTCTTGATTAGCTTCCCAAGTTTGCAAGCATCACAGACTTTGTTTTTTGTGAACTTTGTGCTGGGTAAACCCTTAACTAAGTTCTTTCTAGCTAACATGTATAACAATTCCATGCTAGCATGTCCTAGTCTCCTATGTCATAGCCAACTATATTCATTTAGGGTTGTAAAGCATTTTACATCTTGAGATACCAAGTTTTCAAAGTTTATGTAATATACGTTCTCAACACAAATTTGCAATGAATAGTATTTCCTATTTTTCCTTGTTTTTAACTATGCATTTGCCCTCTTTAAAGATTATGTGCAATTAGGATGTATTCCCAAGTGGGGGGTGAATTGGATTATTTAAAATGTACTCACGGAATTTCTATTTATTTTAACCCTTGATTATTTTAACATTTACAATTACACAAACAATATATCTATGCAATGACTCTACTATACCAATTGGGAGTCCTAGATATGAATATGAATACATATATAAAATATACAATTATATTACAAGATCGAGTTTCAATTTACTTAGCTGAACGATTTATCAGATTTCAATTTACAACAATACTCAATGATATTTTCAAAAACAATTTCAGTAGTGAAGTATGTTTATCATTGCATACATGCTTCCTTTTACCTGAACTTATTTACACAAACACTCAGAACTTTATACTTGTCTGAATTTTCAATCCAACAACCAAATCAAAACCAATATAGATTCAATTACAACCAAAATCGATATTTAGCTAATTTCCAATATTCAACAAGTTTCAATATTCAGCAAGATTTAATACTCAGCAAGTGCACATAAGTTATATCTTGCAAAAATTAAAAGAGTAAGGAAAGAAGAGTGGGACATTGGATTTTTACAAGGTTCGGCTACAGCCTACACCCTTGCCTCAAGGAACTCACTTTGAGGATTTCCTTTCCATCTTCATTACTAGTTGAAGTAAAGCCTCTATCCATTCAAGGTGGAGCCCACCTCTCTAACAAGAACAATCCTCTTTCTAGGCAACTATTCAAAATCCCTGAATCGTCAAAAACAATAAGAACAAAGCAAGATTGCCTGTACAAACAAATACTCCTCAATAGAGCATATTAGTACACGTTAGAATCATAATACTTCAAATAAAACAATATAGAAGTTGAAGCTTGAAGAGTATATCACCAGAAAGCTAATTAAAGAGTGTGAGTTTCAGAAGAACAAATTAAATTTTCATGATTTTTTCAACAAAAACAAAGCAACCTCTTCAGAAAAGTATTTCAGTAGTATAACAAAAACGTTTCAATTGAATATGTGTTGTGTTGTACCCTAATGTGCAAGAATATTAAGTTTAAATAGTGCACTATGGTTTCAAAAGGTTTCCCTTAAGTTTTCTCTCAATTTGGAAACTAATCATACAAGTTTTGGAAACAATATCAGCGTTGTTAATCGTTCAGACATACACATCAGTCGAATGGGCATGAAGGGTCAGTTGCCTCTACTCTTTTAAAATTAGTGCATTCTAAAAGTCAGAATTGATTCAATCAACTATTCCTGATAGGTCAATCACTTGTGCCTATTTTGTTTGCATATTTTTGAAGTCAGTAGCACTTCAGTCGTCTAATGAAATATCACCAATCGCCTGACCTTCCAACAACACTTTGTTTTTCAATGTTTTGGTTCCAAACTTTAATTCATACTTTGGAAAACTTAATTTGGACTTTAAAAATATATTTTGCATGTGTAAAGTAGGTCTCTAAGTCCATGATATATCCTAGGAGCTTCAATCATCAATATTGAAATTTGAAGTACTTACATGAGACATTCATATGATAAATCTATCTAAGTTCCTAAGTCTTCATGTTGTGAAGCTTTCAAGATTCTTCTGAGATTTATTCATGGATTCAATGAACTTCATGTTCTACATGACTTGAAGCTTTATATCTTTCATGATTCATAGTTTTAAGTGTAACTATCATTCAAGCTCTTCAAGTATGCCCACTTGATTTCACAAAAACACTTAAGCTCTGAAACTTAAACTTAAACAAACATGTTAAGTAACCTTGATTTGTTATCATAAAAATGAGGTTAAGCCTTGTTAGGCAAACAATCTCCCCCTTTTTTATGATGACAAATAAGGAGCAAAAATGAGAAAACCTTAAAAAGGCTCCCCTTACAATAAGCATATCTTTAACAAGTCATAACATGAATAGTAGAATTTTCAACACTCACATTAGAATATTTCAAGCTTTTAGAAATTCCAATATATATCGTGCTTTCATATCATGTTCTAATCAGTATAATCAACAATATCATCATAGTTTCTTATAGTTATGGTGTATTTCCAAGAAAGGAGGGTAAATTGGGTTTTTAAAAGTTCCTACGTCAAGTGTGTCCTAATTTTAGAATGACGGCTAGTATTACACAATCCTAGGGTCCTTCTAAGCAATCTCAAATACCACAAATCATTACAAAAAATAAGGTTATTAGTGACGGTTTTAAACCGTCACTAATACTCACAAAACCATCACTATTAGTATTAGTGACGGTTTTATAAGTATTAGTGACAGTTTTCAATTTGTCGCTATACCTGCCGTTACTAATGCTTATTAGTGATGAATATTTTAAACCGTCACTAATAATAGAGTATTAGTGATGGATTCAAATCGTCACTAAAAATAGAGTATTAGTGATGGATTAAAATCATCACTAAAGACCTATGCCCGTCACTATAAATTCTACACCAGATCGACCAAAAATCGTCACTAAAACCATTGTATTGGTGACGGTTTCAAAATTGTCACTATTTCTTAATTATTAGTGACGCTTTTAAAACCGTCACTAAATCTCCATTATTAGTGACGGTTTTATATTCGTCACTATTGCTCTATTATTAGTGACGGTTCTAAAACCGTCACTAATACTCATTATTAGTGACAATTTTAAAATCGTCACTATTGGTCTATTATTAGTGACGGTTCTAAAATTGTCACTAATACTATGATTTAGTGACGGTTTTAGAACCGTCACTATTGCTCTGCAAATCACTGATAGATTTAGTGACGATTTTAAATGATTTTGAAATCGTCACTAATACTTAAATTGCACAATTAATAGTGAATTTAGTTTTTTTCCCAAATTATTAATTCCTGTAAAAATCTGTAATTAAATTACATTTGCTTATACATAACATTAAACATAATTGCAATAAAATTCATAAATTATTAAAAATTATAATTGAAATTTAAATACAAATATATTATTCAAATTCAAATACATTTATTATACAAATTCAAATTCGAATACAAATATATTATACAAATTCAAATTTAAATACATTTCATTTGTTCAAATAAAAAAAAAGTGAAAAGCTGCATCCGAGCTGCGTGACATCGTCCTAACGTTGTCATAGCTGCAAACCCTACAAATTAAGAAAGTTAAAAAAATTAGTATATGGTTTTTGAAAATAAATCACTACCTAGCACATATACAGACATAAAAAATAAATCACATCATTGTAAGAGGAAACATCAGATTGTAAACAATCAGTTTGATTGTAGCGATTTGAATGTAAACAATATCAGAAAAGCTTTCTTTATATAGGACAAAAAAATCCACCCCTCAATATAGACAGTACACACCAATACAAAGAATGAACAACACAACAACAATGCAAATTAGGCAGCATACACTAGCACAAAGCAACACTATAGAACTTGAAAGGTTAAGTTCAAAAAGCAATCACGACTACAAAATTCAGTATTCTAAGAAGAATCACAGATATAAATAGCCTCTCCAAGGTTCGCTTTGATCACATAGTCCACAATGAATAACTGCAGGCACTTCGCTTGTTAGAGAGAGACTCTCTCCCTTCTCTTTAGGAAGGGCAAGTCGTGAGTGGAGTGTGGTGTTCTTCCTTGAATCTTGCGGATTGGTGTTTTCTTGTTGTGATTTGAGGCTGATCTTGGGTTTGTTTGCGGCAGATTCTATCTTGGACTTGATTTTAACCTCTAATTTGGTCGGATTCTCAAATTTGGGTGTGTGGAAAGTATCCCGAGAAGTTTCTCGCTCATGAAAATTTGATATTGATATCACATCAATATCAAACTATGAACAATATTACAAATATTATAATCTCAAAAAAAATTGAAAAATACTATGAAAGTAATGATTATGACTATTCACATCACTTGCCTTCCTCATCTTTGGAAAATAAAATCATAATGCATTGAATTCCCTACCCTGATCCGTGTTTCCTTGAATTCCATTTTCAAATTTGTATGCAGTGTTCAGAAAGATGAGATGCTTGTTAGGATGCTTGATACTATAGAAACCTCAAATACTCCTTCTCTAAAACAATTACAGTATATGGTTGACTCACACAAGTGATTGACGAGGAAAACATACTTTTACGATTTGGGGACTCCATCCCAACCTCAACAACTTATACCAATGAGAACAAAATTACTAGCCAAAACAACCATGAACAAGGTGACACATCACGATCAAGTCACAAATAAACCAGCATAAGGCTGCCACAACAACAAGAAGCTTATATGCAGCCCCCAAGAAACTAACACAAAACCCTAACAATACCAAACAAACAAAACAACTACGAACAAGGTGACCCACCACAAACAAGTCACAAATAAACCAGCGCAAGGCTGCCACAACACCAAGAAGCTTGCACCAGCCTAAAAACAAACAAACAGCCCTAATGGTACCAAGAAACCATTAAAACAGTGCTCTAAGTTGAAAATTGAAGTTATTTTTTAACAAGATACGTAACGAACAACTTAATACTATGATGTACGGAGGTATTTAAAGCATTCAAAAAAAAAATGGGAGCATAGGACACACTCTGGCTATGAAATTTCACTGGGCAACAACATCCACAGGTTATACGGGTGGCTATGTGGTTATTTTTGCAAAAATATGAAGGGATACTAAAGGTTCTAAAAGGTAGCAGCATCTAGGATTTTCTGGCAACTATGGTAGTTTTCCAGTAGCTCCTTGACTTTGTTTCTAGTCTTTGGTAGTGCAAATTATCCTTATATACAGCAGCAGCAATGAGGTTTAGGGTTTAGGATTTGGTTTTGGTATTAACTTAGGGTTTAGGTTGGATCTTGCTTTAGTACCATCTTAATAATTGGGTAAAATTGAAGACCTTATCTCAATGGTAGGTCCCTCCCTCTATTCATAATATGTGTCTACTATATACCAATGACTGAATAATACCCTTACATAACTCTAGCACATACTAGTAGTGCTAAATGACCAAAATAACCATTAACAACCTCAAACTATTAAAATATCAAAAGAAACTCAGCATAACTAAAATGTCCAAAATAGCCTAAAATTGACTCATATTATTAAGATATTCACACCAACTATGTGGAATAATATCAAATGTTGGCTGGATAAACGCATATGCTATGACCACGATTAAAGCTGCTGCAAAGTGGCTTCACAAATAAATCATGAAATTAATTGCTAGAACAATTGGAACCATGAACAAGTCACAAATAAATCAGTACAAGACTACCGTAGCACCCAGAAACTCAAACACAACCCCAAGAAAGCAACTCACAGCACTGGAACAATTGGAGAAGTGAATCACTGAAATTACCATGGCTGCTCGCAAAAAAAAAAAGCCTATGAGCACTGCCACTACCTCAGAAAAAATAGCTTATGATCTTTAAGCAATACACATGTTGAACAGCTTGATATTTTGATATATGGAAGGAATTAGAACATTAAATAAAAAAAAAACAGCAAATCCCACTATTTCAAACCCAATAAACTCAATAACCATTATAAACTACTTCACGAAGCATCAAACAAACAAAACCATGTCTGAAAGTGACATGTTAATAGAGGGATTGGATCTCAGAAGCTATTCTGATCACAAGCAAGTTATGTCTGTCTCAAAGTACAATGAGTACCTGAAATCCACCGCTTCACATGAAGAAGCTCTGGAGCACAAGAGAAACAAAGATTCCCCTATTTGGCTAGAGGAGGAATTCAGATTCAACAATGGGATCTCTGCAGGTGATCACAAGTGTAAGAATTTCTGTTCTGGGTTTGCATAGAAAGAAAAAATTTGGGTCAATCACAAGTACCCGTCAGAGGCGATCAAGGAATTGAACAATTCCAACAGGTGGATGATGATGACGACGATGATGATCACAATCCTCTATTAACATGTTATTCAATCTTTTATTTCACTACGCCTCTATAATTCATTACTGAGACAACAAACAAAATGTATTTCCAATGTTATGCAAACCAAGAAGCGATCCAAATAATTTTGTCATTTTTTGTACATAATTTTTATTTCTACCCAAAGCGTTTTCTAAGCCTGTTCCTGAAAAAGATCCAAGATGAGCAAGATATAGCTACAGATTGATATAAACAGGAAACTTGCAGTAGCACAATAGCAGTACACAAAGGACGAACCCAGTGTTTCGTAATTGGAATAAAATGGATTAGGAAACGAATGGAATTTAGCAATTATATGGTAAATGTATAAAATTATAAAAAAAAATTTCGTTCCATTCCATTTCGTTATTGCATTCTAAACAAATGATAAAGTGGTAATGCCCAAAAAACAAAAAAAAAAAAAAAAAAGGCTAACTAGCAGTAGAAAGAACCTATAAAAAATTGTTGTGACTATGGTGTCTGTGGGTGACTATGGTGTTGATCTTGACAAATCTATAATGGGTTTGATGTTCTTGAATTGATAGTGTCACCCAGAAAACCAGCGACTAGTCAAACTTTCTACTACTGCCGGCTGTTTTTTAGGGTTATAATATCGCTGAAAAATTTTCTATACTGATAAACGTGCAGCTAATTTTGGGTTTTAGGCTTTAGTTTTGATGGTGGTGTTAACACATAGGGTTTAGGTTTTAGAATCATGTTGTAATACCATGTTGAATAACTGGGTAAAATGGCAGACCTAAACTCAAGAATAGGTCTCTCCCTCTAACTTACACTTGTTACGAACCAAACTATAAGAATTAATAATAATTCTAAAATACTAAATAACCATTAACATATTTCATGACCTATCTTATTTTGAAACATGAAATATAATTTATAAACTACTTGTTGGCCACTCATGAAATATTAACTTGAATTGATTAAGTAAATCATGACAAGAGATAGCCATAACAATACAAAGTTCAAAATATTTTCAATATTTAAGATACAACTCTCTGTTATTTTGGCAAAGCTTGAGGTTACAAAGTTTTAGGAATCAACCCATCTATGGCATTCCCTCTTTAGAGGGAATTGTTTTGAGCTTCTTGAGATGCTTAAAGCCCATAAAAAAGGTATCTGGCGTACTTGTCCGCAGTAATTTATTTGTACACAAAGTAAGCTAGTATTTTTAGGTTCAAAATAGCTTAAATTTGTAAAGTTTCCTTGATTTATCCAAGTGATTGTCAGCAAGCTAATCTCCCTTTAGATTGGTACCTATAAAATATATCAATTAATGTCTTCTAGTTTGATTAGCAACACAATCTTACTTACTAATAAATGGTAACCTCTAAATTGATTAATTAGCAAGAGAAATTAGCCTACTACTTTAAGATTTCTATTTTTCTATACATGATCAGGACCCACATCCTATCAGTATTTAAATCCCATTGAAGGATATAATTCAACTTAAGAGGAAACACATCAAGACCTATATGACTATAAAGGACATCCTGATTGGATCTTATTCAAGGTCACCTTATCTTGGTTCTCATAACTCTTCCTATTTTCTAATTTCTAATATCATGAGGAGGGGGAGATGTTATTGGAGCCCTTCCATAAGTCAACACAAACTCCTTGCCATTTTGCTTGCTTAAAGCTACTTTAACAGTTTCTTTTATTGCTCATTTGACAGCTTTTTGCTATTAAAAAGCAACTTGAAAGATGAAATCCAAGTTGACCATCATTGCCTCTATGTGGTTTGTTTAGACAAAAGAGGCCTTGAAAAGAGACAATTTGAGACTTCTCCAGAACCTCTAAGCCAATGCATGCAAATTCCAAGAGGGATGTAAATTTTAATGTATGACTATCGTGTACCAGAACTCAATGTGAAGAATGGTGTTTTAAAATCACTCTCTTTTCTTTTTGAGTACATTGGTGAAATGGGTAAATATTATATTTATGCAGTCACTCCACTACTTGAGGATGCCCTCATGGATAGAGATTTGGTACATAGGCAAACTGCTTCCCATCTGTTAAGCACATGGCTTTGGGAGTGGCTTGTTTAGGTTGTGAGGATGCTTTAGTACACTTGCTGAATTATGTATGGCCAAACATATTTGAGACTTCTCTGCATGTTATTAATGTTGTCATGGAATCCACAGAAGGGATAAGGGTTGCCTTTTGTGCAGCTGCAGTCCTAAACATATACAGTAGGCCTGAGTTGGTGATGTTTATATGAGGTTCAGTTTGTTCTTCATAATTCAGGTGAATCTACAAGATGCTCTTGGACAGGCTAGGAACTATCTTGGGGTTGTTTCATTGATTAGACAATACCATAACATTATACCAATAATTATTAAATATCTATTGATATATTTTGAAAGTAAAAAATAAGGATAAAGTATTTATTCTAATTGAAATCCTCATGCATTTTCTATTTCAAATACTTGTCACTAGCTTTTACATACCTTCTAATGAGAGGAGTCACCCGCATCATCTGGACGGGATTGGCGCATCATTTGTGTTGACCCTATAAGTTATATCCTTATTTTGATTATGAAAAGTACTCATGTATTTAATATCTGTAGAGTTTATGTGCAGGTTTATCTTAGCAGCTACATTGACGGCACGAAGAGAAAGTGAAGTTGAAGACCAAATCTCCTTTTGTAAAGCATTTCATATCTATTTGGTCTATAATAGTAATTAGGACATTTGGTTTGTAATAAGCTCACACACATCACATGTATGATTTATTTTTTAAACTCAAACCAAATGCGAACTAAAAGTGACCTTAGAAAGACCTTAGGGTTTTCCCTTCTGTTGACTGACACTAGACTTTTTTGGTGTCTTCAAATTGGACCCCAAGTGACCCAAAGACACTCACACTTGCACATATGTACGTTAGGCACTTCATTAGGATTTGTGTGTATCAAAATGGGACTGAAATGCACACTTTGTGCACTTTCGATTGACCAAACCAGGCAGTTCATTCTGCCCTAGTCGAACGAAACAGGCCTGGGTCAACTGTTGACCAAGGCCCTGGTCGACCGAACTATGTAGTTCAAAAAGCCTCGGTCGACCGAAACCCTCTCTAGTCAACATTTTGACCATCTGGTCGACCGAGCCAGGTTTGTACACCAACTGCCTGGTCGACCAAGGGTCCTCGGGAAAATTCCCAGTGGTTTGGTGACCGAACCAGCCAGTTCAAAACGGCTCGGTTGACCAAACCTCAGAAAATTGAGAAATCGCCCTCTCCTGGTCGACCGAGCTCTTAGTTCAAAATCTCCCTGGTCAATCGAACCATATGAGACTTGGTCGACTGAACCTATTTTTTGTTGACCGGACCTCTCGGGTTGTCCTAATTTTTACCACAGTTAAATATTTTTTAAATAGGGTTAAAATGCTTTAAACATCATTAAACTTCTCTAATAATACCCAATATGTCCCCAGTGGTCATATTTTCTCCCATGCCTATATATATGAGATTATTTGTGAAAATGAAGCAATGATTAGCTACTTTGATTAGGGGAGAATTCTCTGAAAACCCAAAAGCATATACTACTCATTTTTTATCCCCATTCACTCATACTTACCTGCTACTATTGTCTAAACCCTCTGTAAGTCGATTGAGTGTTTGTTTGGAAAGGTTTGCTCTCTTTGTTCTATTTTATTGACACGATTTTCTTGAGAGCCAAACCTAACGATTCTCAGGGGACTTTGTTGATAAGTCTATCCTAAGAAGACTTTGATAGATCTTCTAAGCTTGCACCTTCATTGCAATATCTTGAGAAGATTGTATTTGTTTTTGGTTGCAAAATACTTTCAAAATACTTTCAAATATCTAGTGTGCTTTATCTTGATAAACCTTTAAAGAGATATTTGTTTGTATGAGAAAAATATTTGTTGCTATATTCATTGATTTATATCTTTAGTTGAATACAAAAGATTAATCTCATTTTGCAAACCAAATCCATATACTACTTGAGCTTCATATACATATATGTATTGAGAAAATATGTTGATTGAAATATATGGAGTGTGGCTAATATCTTTGCTTGAGCATTTAGATTGAATATCTTATGATACAAAGATTGCTTGTTTGACACTCTCACGTACGCATTACACTGATAGAAAATAACCTTGAGAGTTGAATTATCTAGACCACACTGAGCTTACATATTGAATCATATTGTGGTGTATGTTGTTGCGCGAATTTGGGTACACATCTGCTTTACTTGAAAGCATATTCATTGTACCATTTGATTGTAATACACACTTATTGTATTTCCAGACATGGGCCTGTAGAGGGAGACTAGCCCTAGAATAGTCCCGGATTGGCTTAGACCCGGTTAGGAAAGCTAGGTGCGTCGTCCTGTTAGGGCGTGTAGGTTGAGGTCAGCCCCGCTAATTGACCTGGTTAAGGTTGAGGTCAACCCTGTGCTAATTGACCTGGTTGTAATCGGTGTCACTCCACCCTTAAGTGAGCTATTAGTGGAATCCTCGAGCTTGCGAGCTAGAGGCGGGGATGTAGGCACAGTTGGCCGAACCCCGATAACATATCGTGTGTTTATTTATATTTTTGCACTTTATATTTACCGCACGTGTATGTTATTATGTGAATGATGCGCTTAATTTAAATTTCTGTATATTATATTTATCGGCGTATTTTGGAACTACATAGAAGGACCCTAGGTTGTAATATTCTTCTAACATCTAGCTCAACCTAGGAGAAAAGTTTAAAATTCCAATTCACCCCCCCCTCTTGGGAATACACCAATTCTAACAATTTGTTCAATCTACACTTTCCAATCCTTCATGGCTTGCATCTCCGCTTCCCAGTTTGACATCTTTTCCTTCAATTGCTAGTTCTCTGCTTCCATCATTTGCACCCAGATAGCCATCGCCTCCTCTCGAGCCTCGGCAGCTCGATGCTCTCGGTCAATCTCAGCATGAGACGCTGCACTGAAAGAAGATGACTATGTTGGGACGGCGTATCCACTCCCGAGACCATTCAACTAGCCACCCGATCGTTGCCCAAGCACCTGAGGGCTGATTTCGTCATCTGTCATCAGCTGACTGCCCTCTGCAACGGGTGCATCCCTTAGCTCAAGCATCCTTGCCTATTTTCAATCATGAAAATGATGAAAATGAAGAAATAAGAATACAATTGACGTTTTGAATAAGATAATGAACTAAATATTCTACTTGACTTACATGTTTCATCTGCGCACCCTGGCACCACTCCCCTGATGGTCTCTGATGTGTTCTCTGATACAGATCCGACCTCGACTCCAGGTCGCTAGTGACGGGATCATGCTACATTATCATATAAAAGTTCATTAATATGAATTCAATGGTGACAATATAAATAACACTTGTCAGGTAATGGTAACATAGTTTTGTAGCAATTACCTTCTGATGATTGACGAACATTTTGAGCCACCGCAATGCATCGTATCAAGTTTGCTACGATTTGCAGCATTTTTCTCACAGAGCGCCTACAAAATAGATGTAATCATTTTTATTATTCACATAAATATGAAAAAGTAGTTATTGTAATTAATAAAAACACATCACCTGATAGTTAGGGTTGCGAAAATGGTGACACACCACCTGCCAATCCTCTAGGGAGATCTTATCGTATGGGTGCGCTTCTGCCTCATCTCCCATCTCCCTAAAATGGTTGCTTATTTTGCTGCAATAGGTCTTGAACCGAGAGCACAACTGCGTGTTCACCGCCTTTTTCACATAGTCTGCGGTGAAAATGTCCATATCAAGCTCTTCCTACATATGAAATATATATTGAATATTATAGAATCTTTAGGGTAATATATTAAAAGTGAAATAAATGTTTTAGGGTTACTTACCAAGATGCACTCATATAGAACCAAGAGCTGAGCCTCCGTTACCTTTGGCCAGGTGAAGCAAGTGACTGGCGCATATTAGCGACATATAATGCCAAGCTCCCGTGACCAGGCTGTGCACAAATCGTCAGGCGGGGCCGTAAATCCTAGAGGAATGTTGATACGGATCTGCTACCAAGTCCTCCCCAGGTGCTTCTTTAGTGCAACATTCTTCGCTGCACCACGGCCTAAACTCGTCTGCGTCATAGAGGTTGACGCTGAAAGAAGAGTTAAAGAACAATAAGATAATCATACACATCAAATTACAGTAAATATATTATTCTAAATCAAATACTCGTAACCTTACCAACGCTGCTTATTATGGATGACAACTCACCCTGGGCTTGATCCCCAACTGATGGATCGATGTCGAGCTGGGGTCCAAAGGGCTCGGATGGTGTCGCATAAGCCTCGACGTGTTCAGTCACTCTAGAGGATGACCCAACATCTACACTCATTGTATCTAGTTTGCTGCAATTCGCAGCATTTTTCTCATAGAGCGCCTACAAAATAGATGTAATCACTTTTTATTATTCACATAAATATGAAAAAGTAGTTACTGTAATTAATAAAAACACATCGCCTGATAGTTAAGGTCACGAAAATGGCGACACACGACCTGCCAATCCTTTAGGGTGATCTTATTGTATGGGTGTGCTTCTACCTCATCTCCCATCTCCCTAAAATGGTTGCGCATTTTGCTGCAATAGGTCTTGAACCGAGAGCACAACTACGTGTTCACCGCCTTTTTCGCATGGTCTGTGGTGAAAATGTCCATATCAAGCTCTTCCTACATATGAAATATATATTGAATGTTATAGAATATTTAGGGTAATATATTAAAAGTGAAAGAAATGTTTTAGGGTTACTTACCAAGATGCACTTATATAGAACCAAGCGCTGAGCCTCCGTCACCTTTGGCCAGGTGAAGCAAGTGATCGGCGCATATTGGCGACATATAATGCCAAGCTCCCGTGACCAGGCTATGCACCAATCATCAAATGGGGCCGTAAATCCTGGAGGAATGTCAATACAGATCTACCACCCAGTCCTCTCCAGGTGCTTCTTAAGTGCAACATTCTTCGCTGCACCGTGGCCTACACTCGTCTGCATCATAGAGGTCGATGCTGAAAGAAGAGTTAAAGAACAATAAGATAATCATACACGTGAAATTACAGTAAATATATTATTCTAAATCAAATACTTGTAACCTTACCAACATTGCTCATTATGGAGGGCAACTCACCCTGGGTTTGATCCCCAACTGATGGATCGATGTCGGGCTGGTGTCCCGAGGGCTCGGATGGGGCCGCATCAGCCTCAACGTGCTCAGTCGTTTTCGAGGATGACCCATCATCTACACTCGTTGTATCTAGTTTGCTACGATTCACAGCATTTTTCTCACTGAGCGCCTACAAAATAGATGTAATCACTTTTTATTATTCACATAAATATGAAAAAGTAGTTATTGTAATTAATAAAAACATATCACCTGATAGTTAGGGTCGCGAAAATGGCGACACATCACCTGCCAATCCCCTAGGGAGATCTTATCGTATGGGTGCGCTTCTGCCTCATCTTCCATCTCCCTAAAATGGTTGCGCATTTTGCTGCAATAGGTCTTGAACCGAGAGCACAGCTGCGTGTTCACCGCCTTTTTCACATGGTCTGCGGTGAAAATGTCCATATCAAGCTCTTCCTGCATATGAAATATATATTGAATGTTATAGAATCTATAGGGTAATATATTAAAAGTGAAAGAAATGTTTTAGGGTTACTTACCAAGATGCACTCATATAGAACTAAGCGTTGAGCCTCCGTCACCTTTGGCCAGGTGAAGCAAGTGACTGGCGCATATTAGCGACATATAATGCCAAGCTCCTATGACCAGGCTGTGCACCAATTTTCAAGCGGGGCTGTAAATCCTAGAGGAATGTCGATACGGATCCGCTGCCCAGTCCTCTCCAAGTGCTTCTTTAGCACAACATTCTTCGTTGCACTTCGACCTACATTCATTTGCGTCATAGAGGTCGATGCTGAAAGAAGAGTTAAAGAACAATAAGATAATCGTACACATGAAATTACAGTAAATATATTATTCTAAATCAAATCCTTGTAACCTTACCAAAGCTACTCATTATGGACGGCAACTCACCCTGGGCTTGATCCCCAACAAATGGATAAATGTCGAGCTGGGGTCCCGAGGGCTCAGATGGTGCCGCATCAGCCCTGACGTGCTCAGTCGCTCTCGAGGATGACCCATCATCCTCGCGGGATGATGTCGTCGATAGCCTAGACTAAAGTAAGTGATGGCGATCTCATGGTGCCATGTCTGCAAAATAGTTCACAAGTAAATATAAGAAGACTAGATATTAGATGGATGCATAGTAAATATATTTTCACTTATTTTCACATGTCAAATACAGGGTGACAATATAACACGCTTACCCCCTATATGTCGTCAATATCAATATCATGCTCACTTTCTAGAGTGTCTTCCTCTTCACTATAGTACTCAACCATAGTTTCATTTTCCCCATCAATTTCATCACTGTCGATGAAGTCAACATGTACAGAGGGTTCAATTCTAATGTCAGCAGTTCTTACATCTTCTGCCGTGGAACCAACCCTATTTAATGTTATAGGATCAGCTCCTTCCTCGGCAACATTGATAGCATATTGCATTGCTACGAGATCAAATGGCTGATCTTCTTGGAAAGCATCATCGCTAACACTCTTCTCCCCATCTGCGAATTCTATAATATCATACAAACTTCGAGGAGGAATTGTTTGGGCTACATGCCATTCACCCTTTAATTTTGTGTCCTTCAGGTACAACACTTGTTCTGCCTGCGTTGCAAGCACAAAAGGGTAATTTTGATACCATGTTTTACTGAAATTGACACTAATAAAGTAGGCATCCGTATTTTTCCCACTCTTTTTATTGCTAATGTCCCACTAGGTACACTTGAAGATGTGGACAAGTCTATTAGCTCCATAGTGAAGATCTATAATGTCATCCAACACACCAAAATAGTCAATTTTCTCATCTCCTTCTGTGCCTAGCACCGCAACTCCACAATTTTGGGTTCTTCTATGCAGTTCGAGGGACTTCGTATGAAAGCGTAAGTCGTTGACAATGCAACCGCTGTAGCGGTTAACTCGTTGATCGGGGCCACATGCCAACGCATATAAATCTTTACTTGCTCTTGGTTCTTTATTATAATATATGACTTTCATCTATTAATTACAAACGACTTTAGATGAGTAAACTGTTAATATTGATAATGTACATCATAGCGAACTCAGACAGTAGTTGTTACTTACATGGCACCCAAACCAATTGACAAATTCCTTCTTATGTATTTCGTCAACATTCCTTTCATTTTGAGCCATAAGTTCATCTTTATGTTTGCTATATGCAACAATAGTACATGTTATTGTCAACTAAGTATATATGCATATGTAAATACAATGCAAAGTAAGGAGTTTTGAACCGCGTACTCGATATATGGAATAATTTCATCACAATTATTGAGAACGTAAAAATGTGCCTTTTGTAGGTCATCCATATCAATGAAATCGTAAATCCGTGCACCGAACGGCCGAATATTTCCTCGAAATATAGAGCTCCTCAGTTCTTTATCTTCGGCATTAATAGCATGAACGTCTGCATTTCGCTTCTCACCAGTGAACCTTGTTTTAATATCATGTAGATACATTGAGCAAAACGCAAGACATTCACTATCAATGTATGCCTCAATGATTGAACCTTCCGGTCGTGCCTTATTGCGAACATACCCCTTCAAAGTGGACAAAAGCCTGTGCATTTTACACAGCATTAGTGACTTGTACACAAAAAAAAAAAAAGCAAGGAAATCACAAGAACATTGTAGGACTTTATAATTTACCTCTCAATAGGATACATTCAACGATATTGGACCGGTCCTCCAATTATGGCCTCCATTGGTAAATGGACGGCTAGGTGGACCATCACATCGAAGAATGCTGGCGGAAATATTTTCTCTAGCTTGCATAGTATGATCGCAATGTCCTTCGCTAACCATTCAAGTACGTTTATGCTTAATTTCTTGGAGCACAACTGTCGAAAGAAGATCCCCAATTCAATCAACACCGAGCGAACATCTTCGATCAAGTGTCCACGAAGGAAAACGGGAAGAACTCGTTGCAAAAGAATGTGACAGTCATAACTTTTCATTCGTAAGATCTTCCCTTCCTTCGTGCTTATGCATTGAGATATGTTCGATGCATATCCATTAGGGAACTTCACTGATTTCAACCATTCGAAGAAATTATTCTTTTCATCCTTCGAAAATGTGTAATAGGCTGATGGCATGAGAAGTTTGTCCCCATCACGAATCAGATGCAACTCAGGCCGTATTCCTATATCTTCCATATCCCGATGAGCATTTGCGTTGTCCTTTGTCTTCCCTTTTATATCCAACAATGTACAAATGACATTCTCACAAATGTTCTTCTCGATGTGCATGACATCCAAGTTGTGGCATAGTAGAAGATTTTTCCAGTATGACAACTCGAAGAAGATGCTTCTCTTTGTCCAATTTAACTCCCACTCAGCACGTTTCCTTTTTCTACTGCTAGGTAATTTCCCAAATTTCATATCTCCGATCAACCTGAGCTGGTTAATTATCTCTTCCCCACTTAGTTGGTTTGGTTGCAACCATCGTTCAAGTTTTCCATTAAAGCTTATGACACCACGAGTCCTCCAAGGATGTCCAGGTCGTAAAAAACGATGATGACACATAAAACATAACTTGCGTCCATGCTTATAGGATAAGGACCCAACATCCTTATTACACACTGGGCATGCTAAGTAACCTTTTGTGCTCTAGCCTGACAGAATGCTATAGGCGGGGAAATCATTAATTGTCCACAAAAGTACAACATGCATCCGAAATGTTGTCCCGGTTTCCATATCAAATGTCTCCACTCCTTTTTCCCATAGTTCTTTCAACTCATCAATTAATGGCCTTAAGTAAACATCGATATCATTACCAGGTGCCCTCGGTCCACGAATAAGCAGAGACATATAAATGAAGGGTTCTTTCATACATCGCCATGGTAGCATATTGTATGGCATCATCATAACTAGCCACATGCTATATGGGTTGTTCATGTTACCGAAAGGATTGAACCCATCTAAAGCAAGACCAAGTCTGATGTTGCGAGGATCACTAGCAAACCACGAATGTATTTCATCAAACTCGGCCCAAGCTTTGGAGTCCGCTGGATGGCTAAGGGTGTTTCCATCTTAAAGACGTTTCTCTTTATGTCATCTCAAATCTGTAGCAGTCTTTTTGCACATATACAATCGTTGTAGCCGCGGGATTAATGGACAATATCGCAAAAATTTTTGGGGAATCTTTTTACCCTTCTTCTGATTAGTTGTATACCTCGGTTCACCACATTCTGGACACTCATTCATATTTTCACGTTCACCATAAAAAAGTGCACAATCATACCTACACGCATGTATTGTAGTATAACTAAGACCCAATTCACGCATGTATGTCTTTGCCTCATAAAAAGACTTGGGAAGTGTTTCACCATCAGGAAGTGTTGCCTTAATGAGGCTTAAATGCATGTTGAATGCGCTCTGAGATAACACGTGCATTGTCTTTGCATAACGCAACTTTATCAGGAACTCTAATTTTGAGAACTTTGTACAATTTGGATATAGGGGCACCCGTGAATCCCTTAGGAGATTAGTAAATGGTTTACCGAGTCGATTCAACATACTAGGATCGCAAAGTATGGTACCTACTAAAGTAGATTCATCACCAGTACACGACACACTGACGTCTTCCGTGTCCACTACAATCCCCCTTTGTAAGCCACCTAACATTTCAATTAACCCTTCCGAAAGTGTATCACCACCTACTATATTTGTGCCCTCATCTTCATCATCATCATCATTGCTCTGAACTGCATAATCTTCACCGTGGAACACCCATCTTGTGTACCTTTTCTCCATTCCAAAGTCTAATAAATGTGAATTGACCAGATCAATGTGTTTGAATGTTATGTTTTGACATTTCTTGCAAGGACACGTTATTCTACTAGCACCGTTAGCACGAGGACGCACAAACTCTATGAAATCATGTACCTCTTTCACGTATTCTGGCAAAAACCAACCCCGAGCGTTCATCCAACTCTTATCCATGTTCATTAATTCCCTACAACATGTTCAAGTAAATGGTGTTGATTACATTGTCAGAATGTTTATGACACATGCATTGTAAATCCTATAATCAACCACCTTCTTTCTAAAGGGTACAGATCCTATCCCATTCAGGAATGTTGCAATTACATTGCAATCAATCGCTCAAATTCCTTCGTCGTAGTCATTATAAATTTTAGCGGCATCTCCCCATGGCTCTCCAAGTACACGAGATGGGGGAAGTGCACATCACCTGCTAGTTTTCCATCACTAACAAGTTGTCACCACACCCCACTATGCACCCAGAGAACACAAGAAGAGACGCAATCGAAATATATAATGACAATGAAGAAAGTGTGAACGATGACAAGAATGTAAGTACAACTTCCTAAACTATCCACATTGGACAATTCAATAATGGTTCAAATACAAACATGATTAATCGTAAATAAAACAAATAATCGACATGTTCAATTGATTATTAGTCTACATAATATAACTAATAATCAATTAAATTTTAACAATTGATTTGTCCCACATATACGATGAGGTATGAATGTATAGTAACCATTATTGAATGGGTCTAAGCTTCGATGCACACATGAAATGACAATAATTAATTTTGCATAAGGAGCCCGTGATAAGTAGGCAAGGCATAAGCCTTATGGCATTAAGGTGTAAACCTCTTTAGAATTTCAATTTTTAGATAAAAATACAAAAATAAATTACATGTACTTGATGAATCAAAGCCTCTTCTCTCTTAAAGGCTTGAAGACTTTCTTTCCTTAATCTGTGTCCCTCCTTCCTCCTTCCCTCCCTCTTTGGTTTTTCCTCTTTAGATGGGACTCTCCCTTGATGTATGGATCTCTTTCAGATTTTCTTTTTTTTCCCAATCAATGGTTAAAAACAAGTTGGTGAATTACTTTAACTAAGTTGATAGTCACTTTCAGCTTTGATTCTTCCTATTTTTAGGCTTTCATTATGAATCATACTCTTTTTCCTTTGTACCACAATCATTTACCATCATTGCATGTGACCAAACACATAGCTCAGAATTTCCTAGTTTCATGTTGCGTAGGTGCTAAAGCCAAAAATATTCACTTTTGCACCTCTCCTCTCCCCTGTCTATTCCTAAGTTTGGACTCAAGACTGCTTCAACATCTTTATCTTAGCCTCCGCCCTGTACATCAAAACATTTATTGACTAATTTGCAATTTTTGCAAGCTATGGTACACACATAGCCACTTTATACTTCTAGAAACATGGATGGCTCATACTATGACAAGCCACCTCTTCAATAATTCCCAAGATTGAAACTTAAACAAATCAAGCAACATTGACATATTAGGGAGCTATTCAAGTTTGAAACTTAAACAAATCAAGCAACATTGACATATTAGGGAGCTATTCAAGTTTGAAACTTAAACAAATCAAGCAACATTGACATATTAGGGAGCTATTCAATTTGTAAATAAAACCATTGAGATGAGAGAACAAGCGATGAGCACAACATCACTCCAAAAAATTTTAGGGACATTCATTTGATACAATAGGATTCAAGTGACTTCAAGAATATGTTTATTTTTCTACTTTGCAACTCCATTTTTTTGTGAAGTTTGGGCACAAGATAATTGATGGATCAAGCCAAAATTAGTCATATAGGCAGTGAGTATGAAGCACTCCTTAGCATTATCACTATGAAGTAACTGCACTACCATATCAAACTGAGTCCTTATTTGAGAAAACAAAAGATATTGAACAATTCAAAATTATCTTTCATTAAATACAACATAGTCATTCTAGAGTAGTCATCAACAAATGTAACAAAGTATTGAAACCCCAACTTTGATGTGACACCACTAGGACCCCAAACATCGAAATGAACAAACATAAAAGGGCTAACACTTAATCATTATTTTGCACATATATTTAAAAGCATTCTCTTTAATCATCACTACCACATAGTTTTATTTTTTTTTTAATGAGCTAAGATTGTAAAATGAAAATTAAATGTTTTAAATGAACTGAATCATTTGTTGTTTATGTTAATGAGCAATTTTAGATTTAATTTTAAAATTCATTAATGTATAATAAAAAATTCAACAAGATTAGTCTTGGCTCTTGTTTAGGCTCGTTTTTAAGCTCAATTAATAAGTTAGCCGAACATGAACAAGATTGACCTCGGACCTTTTAGTTAATAAGCCTAGCTCAAGTTAGGTTTTAAATACTCATTTGTTAAATGAACCAAGCCTGAACATGCTAGAGCTCAGCTCGACTTGACTTGATTGCAGACCTAACTATTTTATTTAATACCCAACTGTATTTCTCTTCCTTTTTTTTTTTTTTTGTTGAAAAAGGAGGAAAAACCCTATTGGCAACAAGCTTGTGAAGCCCAAGTGCAAAAACTTAATTTACAAAGAATGCACGTTGCAGTTCTTGATGCATATAATTGACTGTTAAGTGTGGCATTTGGACGAATGTACAATGTAACTTAAGATGGAAAGTGGAATATTTTTGAATGAATTGAGAAGGGAATGAAGGAGCATCTAAAATGAAAATAGTGATCTAAAGGATAATACAAGGTGTAAAGAATCTACAGAGGAGTTTATGTAAGGTTCAAAAGCAGTAATCATAATAGAGTAGAAAATTTAATGCCCATGGGAAATTATTGGCAGTGTTGTTTTGTTGCATTTCCAAAATCTCGTTTTTGCTTGTTAGGTGCAAATCCATTCATGACTTTCTAGTTCATGTATTAGAAGATTGTATACTGTTCTTGTAGATTAGGCAGCTGAGCATAGGCGAAAGAACACATAATAGAAATCTTTGCTGGTTCTCAGTCAAAACTGAGCACCTGAAAACGTTTGATGGATGCTAATATCTTAATGGCACTGGTATTTGTTGCAATTCAATGTTGTGGATACAAGGTGCCAATTATATCAAGTTTCTCAAAGCATTTGGGGTACATCATTTAGTTTGTTTATATTGGATGCCTTGTGCTATCCTTGCATTGAATCTAGATTGAGTTTTTGTTCTGTGGCATGATTTTTAGCTTGGCATTTACAATCCTATAGGATCGACAACAAGCAAAAAAGTGACTTGTGATAACAGTTTGTGTGCACACCGGAACAGATGTCTTGGAACATTTGGCAGCTACCCTTATGTGGTCTCATATGTCTCCGCTGAAACATCAACTTCTGGAATATTGGTAGAGGATGTTCTACACTTTATGACTGAAGATAATCATCTAGATTATGTTGAGGCACACATCACATTTGGGTGAGTTGCTATCATATTTAGTAGGATTGATTGTACGTTTTATTGGGCATCATTCTCTTTGGTGGAATCATTCACTCGTAGAGGTTGGATGTTATTGAATCCCACATCTTTATCATCATTCAGATTTTATATGGTACATGACCCATCTGATCATGCTTGGTTAGTTGAGCTGAAAATGTTGAATTCTGCAAATGTGGGCAGGTTCAAACTGGTTCATTTCTAGATGCTGCAGCTCCCAATGGTTTATTTGCGCTTGGCATGAAGAAGATATCAGTCCTTAGCATTTGGTCTACGGATGGTTACACAGCAGATTCTTTCTCCATGTGTTTTGGACGTGATGGAGTTGGCCGGATTAGTTTTGGAGACAAGGGTTGTCCTGACCAGGAGGAAACCCCATTTAATCTAAGCACATTGCAGTAAGTCGTAATTTCTCGTTTACTTTATACTGATTATCTTGGATTCAAACTTACATATTTATGTGCTAGAATATTTTTGTGAGTTTCATAGTCTCACATCTAGCATATGTTGCAGCCCATCATACAATATTACTGTTACACAAATCCGTGTGGGGACTACACTAATTGACTTTTTAATTTTACTAACAGACATAAGATTGAAGGAGGATTTAGGAATGTACAAGACAGAAGAAAGAGAGATGGAGGGAGTAGGATTTGTTGTTCCTATCCCAACTGCAGTACCCATTAGCAAGGTAACTTGAGGTAACTTAGTTGAAGGGTCCTATTGTATCAACAAGTGAAAGTGTTTTCCAAGCATGGAAATAATGTTTCTGAAAGAAGTTGAGTATAAAATATTGCTTGATCATTTTGCTTCGTTTTTAGCTCTGATAGGATTAATTTTGGCATTTTTTGGGCTATACACCCCTTACAAAGGCCAGCCTTTGTAACTCAAAAGAAAACAAAAAAATCCATGAGTAATAAAACAATCCATGTAATTTGAACTAAGGTAGTGTTTGGAAGTATGGATTTAGAATTGGGAAACACACAGTATAAAATTTTATTGAGTTTCTTCCATATCCAAACAAATCCAAATCCAAACTCTACACTTTATGCTCCTAAACACGGTCAAATTTTTTAGTATAGACTCAAATCATCCAACTATCCTAAAAAGGGAGAAAAAGCATGGGGTTTGAGGAAAATACACTTTCACCAGTTTATAACTTGATACACTTTTTGTCTTTTAACAACGAAGAACCCCATCCTGGCCCAAAGACCAAACAGGTGAAGTCCAAGTGCTAGCTTCCTATTGATTCCTTCAATGAGGCAGAATTATGTGCGCACACATAGCAAAACAAAAAATAGAACAAAACAGAAAAGAACACAACAATTTTATGTGATTTAGCTGTGTGCCTATGTCCTTTGTCCATGCAAAATCTCCACCATTCTGTAAAAAGAGAACTGTTCCTCCACTTAATTAAAACCTCCCCACTCTTTCCAGTGTGAAAGAGATGGGGGATTGTGTGTTAGGGAAGCAATCAATAAAATCCCTTTAATAAATCATCATCGTCACCACAATATATGGTACAAAACAGGGAAAATAAAAAATAAATAAATAAAGAAGGCGATGGAAGAACAAATTAAAGCAGATAGAGGAGGAGAGATGGGGAGCTACAACTTAAAAAAAAGAAAAAGAAAAAAGAAACACATTAGACACATTAAACACATTTCTTATCGTGGAGCAACGGGAGCCTGGAGGAGACGATGGGGATGACTGATGCCTGTGGCTGTGGTCCGTGGAGCCTGGAGGAGATGACGACTCAAGCTGGTGATCGTTCGCACTTCGCATGCTCGCAGCACTAGAAGATCTGACACGTAGCATAGCACCAGAGGAGAGGAGAGGATGAGATTTGAGAAAGGGAGAGCCGAGAGGTCAGAGATGAGTAAGGAAAGGGCAAGAGCCGCGGCTCGGGATTTTTTGGAACTAAAGTCTAAAGTAGTAGTGACGGAATCAAAACCATCACTAAAGGTTCAACAAAACCGTCACTAATACCATTAACCATTTCTTTTTTATTTTTTCAAATAAAAAACTAGTAGTGATGGTTTTACCAAACCGTCACTAATATCATTAAATAATTTTTTAAAATATTTTTTTTAATAATACACTATTAGTGACGGGTTTAAAACCGTCACTAATACCCTTAACTAATTCTTTAAAATAATTTTTTAAATAAAAATACTAGTAGTGATGGTTTCAAAATCATCACTAGTACCCACTTATTAGTGACGGTACTCCCAAACCATCACTAATACCCTTAACTATTTCTATTTTAATATTTTTAAATAAAAACACTGGTAGTGACGGTTTCAATATCGTCACTAATACCTACTTAGTAGTGACGGTTTTTTCTAATCATCACTAATACTCTTAATCATTTCTTTTTTAATATTTTTTAAATAAAAATAGTAGTAGTAACGGCTTTAAAACCGTCACTAATACACTAGAATCATCGCTAATATTTTCCCGTTAAAAGTTTCATGCGAAAATTGTTTACCGCGCTATTTTTAGCTATGAAAGTATTAGTAATGGTTTCAAAACCGTCACTAATAGTGTTGTATTAATGACGGCTGATAAAACCGTCACTAATGCTTAAACTATTAGTGACGGTTCTTAAAAACCGTCACCAATACCAACTTTTAGTGACGAAATTGAATTCATCACTATTACTTTCGTCACTAAAAACCAATTTTTTTGTAGTGAATATTTAAGCACACAATTATTTAAAGCAAATATAACAATCACAACGAATTAAATATTAACATGCAAGTGCTAAAATGTAAAGAGAGAAGGGATGAGAGAGTGCAAACACAAGATTTTTACGAGGTTCGGTTGTACCCGCGTACATTCTCGCCTCAAGCCAACCCGCTTGAGGATTACACCGCCCTGCTCACTTAATCGGGCAGGGTAGAAAGCCGTTTATAGCTCCTTACAAGGTGGAGTCCCCCCCTTCACGCAATACCCCACACTTAGCACACTCCTTATAGGATGGAGCCCTCCACTTTAGAGGATACCCCACGCATGGAACATAGTCCACTACCTAAACTACACGGATACAAAGATATGAAAAATATTTTTCGTACAAATGAATACTTCTAAAATAAGCTGAGTTGTACAAATGAAATTCTATATGCACTCTCACTAGATATGAGTTAAATCTTAATAGAGTATGTGTATTTTTGCTCAATAAAACTTTCGCAGTCTTTGAATAAAATGTATAAGATAGATATTTCAAAGATTTAACCCCAATAAAAGTTTCTCCCAAAAAGATTTATCAAGATGAATATAGGAGAGGCTAGGGTTTAGTTCAAAATAATTTTTGCAATAAAAATATAAGCTCTTGAATCTTGCAATGGATATGCTCAAATATTCATAAGCAACAAAGGTTCTCCAAGAAATATTTTCCAAGAAAAAGATATGAGAGAAACGATAAATTTGCTCTCAAAAAGATTTTGCAAATAAGAGTAGAAGACAGTAAATTTGCTCTTTGTTTTTTAAAGGATAGGTGAAATCAAAGCTCAAAGATTTTCTTGAAACAAATGATTTCTCCACAAATGTTTTTCTAAGAAAAGATTAGGAGAAACTATACTTTTGCACTCAATAAAAATATTTGCAATGAAGAGAGTAGGGGAGCAATGATTTTCAAAAACAAATGTCCAATAAATGAAAGAATATAAATCAATATGCTTAACAACCATTTTAAAAGCATTCGAGAAGTTATTTATAGTGTTGCTCAAAATGTGATCGTCTTCTGACAGTTGGAGATTAAAATAATATTTTAATTTCAAATTTTTTGACCATTGTGAGCTTAAAAATGTAAAAATGTTTGAACTTGAGAGGTCCGGTTGATTGGGATGTGCTCTGGTTGACTGCCCTCGGGCAATTTTCAAATCCCCGAGGTTCGGTCGACGGGGCCTCAAGATCTGGCCTGCCGGATGAATAGTGCTATTCGAATGGGGTTTCATGTTCATTTAGGGCCGGTCGGCTGGGCCTTTGAATTTTGGCCATTTATGAGGGCCGATCGATTGGGGCTGTTAAAGCCTTAAGGAACCGGTCGACTAGGGCTCTATATGATAGGCCATTTTGTTTGGTTGGTCAACTGGGCCAATAATTCTTGCACGAGGCTGGTCGACTGGGGCTACAAGGCCAGTTGACTGGGCCTTTTGAAAATATTAATTTTAGCCCTCTTTTTGACTTTCAAAAACAATTTAAACCTTTGTATGATTTTAACTTTTTAAGAAAAAGGTTTTTTAATGAAAAGTATGTTTCCCTAGGGTCAGTTTATGGTCCATTGAGCTTAGCATCATATCATGTAGATCATGCAATACAAATTATAATCAAATATAAATACATTTGCATGAGAAAAATGAATGTCTTTACTTCCATGCTCTTCAACTCTTCATGGAATACGCCAGATGAATATGTGCTTTAAGTTCTTCATGGCTCTCATTTTCCCTTTGCCTTATGTGTGTTGAAGTTATAAACCTGCTCAAATAATGAATGCACACATAAGATACGAGTGGTTTATCATTATCAAAATAGGGATCGGACTAAAAAAGTCAACAATCTCCCCCTTTTTTATGATGACAAACCCGCAAGAGCAAAATGGGTTTAGCCTGAAAAGGCTCCCCCTTACAATATGCATACTTTAAAAAATAGATAATATAGCTCAAGCATATATAAGAAAGAAGAAATTTTAATTTAATATGCATTTAGTTTTGGCATAAAAGCTTAGACACTTATCCCTTTTAAGATTTAAGAAGTAAGGAGTATAACAAGATTTTGACATTTTGCTAAGAAAATTCACCCTCTTTTGGCATCAACAAAAGGGCTAAGCTAAGTATAAGACAATTTGAATATTTTTTTTTTTAAAAAAAACTTAGCTTAAAAAAGAGAACTCCCTCTTTTTAATACAAAAACTAGGTCATAGTAGTAAAAAAAAGTTTGCAATTGAACACACAAAGATAGTATAACTGGCCATTTGAGATTAAAAAAAAATATATGATAAACATGGTCAAACCAGAAATATCTACAAACCATTTCAGTTTAAGTATTGCATAAGACCCGTAAAAGATTGGTGTTTAATGTATATGGCTTATGATAGCAAGTTTTAGGTTTGAGCATGATTTCAGTATTAACTATTGCATGTATTTCTATATATGATCAATGAACCAGTCATGCAATGCCCCTAGTAAAGAAAAATATATGAACAATAAAGCCTTTAAAATTTTCAAACTTTATGGCAAGAATTGAATTTTATAACATTAAAAGAATATGTCATGAAAGTATAAACTACAAAGCAAGAAATAAGATTTATCATTTAAAAGTTCGTTTCTTGCCACAAGAATTGTATTTTGTAAAATATTTATCCTTGTGATATTATGAATAAGTTCAAGGGACTTATTTTTGCTAAATTATTTTACCTTAAGGTCAAGCAAGCTTTAATTTTTCTGGTAAGCATTAAAGAGCATTCCAATATATAAGTAGAAAAATCAACCATATAGATCCTCATAATTAGACAATTCAAATGTAAGATCATATGGCAACGAGCACAACTGTGCATAAGCACCAATTTTTCATTTAAAATTTACTGTGAGCAAGAAATAAGACATTGTGCTTTGAGAAACATATGCCACAACAAGCTTTTAAAGGAATCTAAGCCAAAAGTAGGGTGAACAAAAGAAAAATAATTTTATAAAGTCTCCCCCTTTTGATCTAAATGCTAGCTTAGATGTGATGAACTACTTATACTTATCAAAGTCTAATTTCGCTAGGTATTCCAAGCAATATAAGTAATCATTTTGAATATTTAGAACAACTATACTGAATATTGACTAATTCACTTCTAACATGCAACTAATATAATCATTCCTATAGACCATAAATGCATCATAAAATACATATTAAAGCATAATATAGCATTCATAAACCTAAGAACAATTTATATCTCTATATAGAGCTTTAAAAGCAAGATATGATGTTCACGATTTTTAAAAGAGCCTCAATATTCAAAAAAAGAAACATGATGCATATGAGTCCTCAAGATATTAATGCTTTTATCTAAGGATGGAGCTCAACTCCCTTGTATGTTCTCATGCAAAGAATTTTAACCAAGCATGTAATGACCCCAAAATTATTATAATTATATATATATATATATATATGTATGTAATATGACTCTGATACCTGTAACATTATCCGCTATAACGTCTCGGACCTCAAGTGGTACCGAGGATATGTGTTCACAAAACATACCACCTATGCATCAGGAAAACTTAAAAATATATTAACCTTATTTACAATGCCAGAGTTTCTGTATTTCCCAAAATATACATAAACTTCTCCCAAAATAAATGCAATGTCCTAGGAACATACCCAAAAATACAACTCCCAACTCAAAAACTTACCCTGTAGCCAAGGCAAGTCCCCTCTATCTCGGAGCTTGCTCCACATGTCTATCCGGATCACCTTAAATGTTTGGAATTCTGGGTGAGACACCTGAGGTAAGACAGAATAAATTACAACCAGCATGTGGACAATGAGTTTTACTTAAATAACATAATTGTTAAATCATATATAACAGTGATAACATTTCACTGAAAAACATATCATAACTCACACCTATGCCTTTTAAGATAAGCTTTCTATTTGAACATACTTTTATCTATAGTAGATAGTTCTTGTTCTTTATAAAACTATATACATTTATTTATATAACTGTGAAAGCTTCCCTAAATGGATAACTGTATGCATGAATTAACCTTGCATGCTTGGGTCGGGCGGCTTGTGGGCGGGACTTAACTCTGGTTGGCTTACCAAGCTAAGTCAAACTATAACCTCTATAGTACAATTGGCCTCGTCAACCTGGACCTGATTGCTAGGGAGCCTTCGTCAGTCCTCTAGGCACAATCCATTGAACATTCCATACTCTATTTGAGATGTGTGGTTGCACTATCCATACTGTATAGCTACGGTACCATGCTCTATGATATGCTCTGGTCCATCAGGGTTCTGATACTATATAATACTATATATGTATATTGTTGTTTTACCATGATTCTGTATAAATTGTATACCATGATTCTGTACAAACTGTATACCATGATTCTATATAATCTGTATACCATGATTCTGTAATAACTCTATAATATCATGGTTCTATTAATGTTGTACATAATCATGGTTCTGTAAAAGTTGTATATAATCATGGTTCTGTAATAACTATAAATCATAGCTCTATAATAATTGTACATCATGGTTCGATAACAGCTGTATAAAACTCTATATTAAATCTCTATACTATATCGGATATTTCTCATGCCACACAATTTTAAATGAAATTCTTATACTATAATCTATACGGGAAAAACTGTATTTTCCTACTATATATAAATAATATATATCATTTGTAAAACTTTCCTGTAACCCAAATTTCTGAATTTTCACAAGCATGTAATAGATGTAAAATTCAAATCCCATAAACGCATGTTATACTTTAATTGATAAAATTCCTGAAAATTAACTCGCTTAACTTATTCCCCTTAACTGATTATCAAGAGGCCTGGTAAAATTCTATAATCACGCCCGCGGCGTTCAGGATTATTCTGTAATCCTAGAATAATGTCACATTCACATTTTCCCTAGACCCACATGCTATGTTTAATCAATGAAACATCAAATAATTAACTATTTATTACTCTTACCTCATTTCCTAAGGAAATGCTTGCAGGGACTCTAAACCCGTGCCAGCGGCGTTCGAACCAAAACCCTAACATTTACATTTTTCCCAGTTCAATCAAATTTAATCCCACAATTATAATCATTCAAATATTTCAAAACCCATATTATTCATTTAATAAATCAAATACCAACATTTAACACCCTTACCTTAACTTTGGAGTGGTGCTTGGGATCCTCAAAACATAATTCTACTTCGGTCAAATTGATGAGGATCACTCCTAGGCCTTAAATACGGAGTCTGATTGCCAATGGGGCGAGTTTAGAGTGATAAAATGAGGAGAGAGAGAGAGAGAGAGAGAGAGAGAGAGAGAGAGAGAGAGAGAGAGAGAGAGGGTGTTTGCAGCTTCCAGAGGAGAAAGAGATTTTTTGAATTTTTAACAAGAAAATGACATGCATCTCTTATATACCATTATGTCCGAGGCAAAAACCGTCGATGTTTTCTTAGGCTCCTAGAAAACCATCGCCGGTTTTGTTTTTAACCATACCGGTTTCACTATTTACCCTTTTACCAGGCTGCAGCAACTATATAACTTTCGACGGTTTTCTTAGTACTCTAGAAAACCGTCGCCGATTTTTACCTCACCAAACCATTTTCCTCTTTTCTTCTATTTTTCTTATCATTTCTTTTTCTGGGTTACTACATTCTCCCCTCCTTATAAAAATTTCGTCCTCGAAACTTGCTATCTATCACATTTCCAACCTTAAAGAAAAACATTACAATTTTATTATTTACCCTCACTTATAGCGGAGGAATACCATAGTTACAAGAAAGAGTTATGGGAGATTACACTCATTTAAAGAAAAGAAAACTCTCCCAATACCATTTATAACCTAAAACAAAAATACTAACTATTTTACCTTACACTATACAAGTCAACAATATATACACTGTTAGTTATTTTACAATTAATATCTCATCTCTGATCTCCACTGAATAGATGTGGACATCGCTGGTGCATCTGTTCCTCTAATTCTTATGAAGCCTCTTCAACTGCATGGTTACGCCATAATACTTTTACTAGCGGAATCCTCTTTGTGCTTAACTCCTGTTCCTTTCGATCTAAAATATGTATAGGCACTTCTTCATAAGATAAGGCATCACCAAGCTCCAATTCCTCATAACTAATTACATGGGAGGGATTTAGGACGCATTTCCTCAACATCGATATGTGGAACACATCATGAATTCTGGATAGAACATGAAGTAAGGTTAACCTGTAAGCAACCAGACTCAATCTTTCAAGTATCTTAAATGGTCCAATGTACCTAGGGCTCAGTTTACCCTTCCTCTCGAACCTCATCACCCCTTTCATTGGTACAATTTTAAAAAATACATGATCTCTTGCACCAAATTTCAACTCTCATCGGAGAGTATCTGCATAACTTTTCTGCCGACTCTAATATGTTCGGAATTTATCTCTGATGAGATTGATTTTCTATGAAGTGTGTCGAACCATCTCCGACCTCAAAATTTGTCTCTCACCAATTTCATCCTAATTTAATGGGGATCGGCATCTCCTGCCATATAACGCCTCATATGGTGCCATCCCAATGGTAGCTCGGTAACTGTTATTATAAACAAGTTCGACTAGTGGCATGTACTGGATCCACCTACCACCAATATCTAATACATAGGCTCGTAACATATCCTTTAATATTTGAATCATCATCTCTGTTTGTCCATCGATCTAAGGATGAAAGGTCATGTTGAATGTCAACTACGTACTCATGGCTCTTTGCAAACTTTTCCAAGACTACGATGTGAACCATGGGTCTTGGTCAGAGACGATGGACACAGGCACTCCATGTAGTCTCACTATCTCTTGTATATATATCTCTGCCAACCAACTCATGGAGTAGCCAACTCGAATGGGAAGAAAGTGGGCAGTATTTCCTAACGGGTCTACGACTACCCAGAAAGCCTCCTAACCATGAAGTGTTGGCGGAAATCTGGTAACAAAATCCATAGAAATATGTTCCCACTTCAACTCTGGAACATGGAGTGGCTATAATTGTCTCACTGGTCTCTGGTGCTTGGTTTTTATCTACTGGCATGTCAAAAATTGCTTTACGTACTTAGCTATCTCTTTCTTCTTATTGTTCCACCAAAAGGATTCCCAAAGATCCCTATACATTTTAGTGCTTCCTAGGTGCACTATATACAAGGATTGATGTGCCTCTTCCAATATGGTTCTTTTAATTTCAGTATCTATAGGTACGCACAGTCTGGTACCAAACCTCAAAGTACCATCATTTAAAATAGTAAAATCGGCTCCCTGACCACTCTGTACTTTATCTCTCATCTTTACTAATTATTTATCTCGTATCTGAGCAGTTTTAATTTTCTCCAGCAATGTTGGCTAAAGAACCAAGCTAGCAATAAATGCATGGTGATCTCCTTCTACCAGCTCTACCCCAAGCCTTTACAAATCCATCCCGATCTGATGCTACATCACCACTATTGACATAGAGGCATGTCATGATTTCTGACTCAAGACATCAGCTACTACATTTGCTCTCCCTGGGTGGTAGCTGATGAACTGATGATATAGTCGTAATCTTTAATTAACTCCAACCATCTCCTATGACTCATATTCAACTCTTTCTGTATGAAGAAATATTTCAATCTCTTATGATTTGTAAAGATATCACATTTCCCACCATACAAATAATGCCACCAGATCTTTAAGGCGTACACCACTGCAGCCAACTCTAAATCATGTGTCAGATAATTCTTTTCATATTCCTTGAGTTAGCGAGAAGCGTAAGACCCAACCTTTCCTTGTTGCATCAATACACACCCAAATCCTCTTAGAGACTCGTAACTATAGATCACATAATCTCCATCTCTTGATGGAATGATCAAAACTAGTGTGGTGGTAAGTCGCTGCTTCAACTCCTGAAAGTTATGCTCACATTCTTCGGTCCACACAAACTTCACACTTTTCCTTGTGAGCCGTGTTATAGGACTTGATAATTTGGAAAAACCCTCTTCAAATTGCCAGTAGTATCCCACCAGACTCAAGAAACTTTGGAACTCCTAAACATTCCTCGGCTCATCCAATTCGCCACCACTTCTATCTTACTCGGATCTATCAAAATACCATTCGCAGAGATCACATGTCCAACGAATGTAACTTCCCTTACCCAAAATTCACATTTCTTAAAGTTCGCATACAACTTCTTTTCTTTCAACACTTGTAGAACCATCCTCAGATGATCTGATGATATCCTGACCGAAGATCAATCTTAGGGTAGACCCGAGTTCCCTGGAGCTAATCGAATAAATCATCAATACAAGGAAGAGAACTTTTTTTTAACTGTTACTTTATTTATCTCTCTATAGTCAATACACATCCTCATTGTCTCATCTTTCTTATTTACAAAAAAACTGGTGCTCCCCAGGGTGACACACTAGGCCTGATAATAATTATTGCAACTGGTCTTTCAATTCTTTCAATTCGGCTGGAGCCATTCTTTAGGGTGCTTCAAAAATCTATGCTGACCTTAGAAATAAATCAACAGAAAACTCCTTTGGAAAAAAATCTGAAAATTCTCTGAGTACAGGAATATCAGCAAGTTTCAATTCTCCCTCTAGCATTTCTTTTATACAAACTATGTACCATTGGCAACCATCCTATAGTAGTCTCCTTACTTGAATAGCCAACATCAACTGTGGTGAGGAGCCCACACATGACCCCACGAATTTGAATTCGTGTTCTCCAGGAGGCCAAAATATTACCTCTTTATGATGACAATCAATATTAGCGTAATTACCTGCTAGACAGTCCATATCCAAAATCATATCAAACCCATGCATATCTAATACCACGAGATCAACTGGTAATACTCTTTCCCAAATATCTACTGGATACCCTTTGAGCATCCTTTAACATCTCACTACTAACCTTGTCGATGTAGCTACTAACAACTCGGTGTCTAACAGCTGAGTTTCTACCCCACATAATTTGACGTACCCCTTAGACATGAAAGAATATGTGGCACCTGAGTCAAATAAAATAATATCTTTAATTGAAAGCATGTTAATGGTACCTATCACCACATCACCCGCAACCTCAGCATCTCTTAGTGTCAATGCATAGACCTTCATTGTGGCTGTGTTCCTCTAGTGGCCTCCTCAAGGTGCCTGGTTATTTCCCTAAAATGGTCTCAGAGCTGGTGCATTGATCAATGGCCCACGACATGCCTATGCAATGTGTCCTGGTCTCCCACACTGATAGCAGATATTTCCTCTCACACGACATTCTCCCATATGCCCCTGGCCATATCTAGGGTAGATAGGATAAGTCTACTCGCCCTAACTTTAATGGTTTCTCATCATTTGCCTCTGACCTTCGCCGTATCGGTCTCCCGTCCATAGGCCCCGGCTAGTACCTGCCTGAAACCCAGGAGGTGTGGGCCTATTTCTCTGGCTTTATATCCAAGTACCCCTCCGCCTGCTCGCCTCTACTACAGCAGTCCTATCGACCAATTCTAAGAAATTCTGCTCCTTTAGAAATGCCACTTGTTCATAAATTTCTTGCCTTAAACCCCTCTCGAACTTCCCCACCTTCTTAGCCTTATCTAGGACAATATATGGGGCAAAACGCAATAGCTCAATAAAATTTGCCGCATATTGATGGACCGTCAAATACCCCTGCATCAAATTCAAAAATTCCTCTACCTTAGCTTCTCTAATAGTGGTAGGGAAATATCGGTTGAAGAGAACCTCCTTGAATTGGCTCCAAGTCATGGCTACTGGTACAACTCTCTCTTCCTCTAACAACTTTATGGTTTTCCACCACCTCTCACCCTCACCCATCAACTTATATATGGCATAGAGGACCCTATGATCATCAGTGCAGTGCAACACCATCAATGTTTTCTCAATTTCCTGCATCCAGTTTTTAGCAACTGCAGGGTCGGCACCCCGTATAAACATCGAAGTGAAAGTCAAGGTGTAGTTCCAAGAGGGGGATGAATTGGGTTTATAAAATTCTTTTAAGTTTTATTAACAAATTCACATTCTCTCTTTTTTTACCTTGTAACCACATAAGAAAGTTTTTTATTTTAAATACTCAAAAAATTCAACCACAATCACAAACATAACACCAATCACAAACAAAGTAGCAACCAATCAATCAATTACAATACTTAAACAATTTGCGAGAGCTGCAACAGTTCCCTTTATTTTTTTAGTGTTTGCAAAATTTAAGTTTTTAGCCCTGTATGTGTAACGACGTGCTTATTTTACGAAATTTTTTTTTCATAAATAAATCCCATATAATAACCCTAGCAAATCATAATTAACCTGAACCCATAGGTACCAGGGATAAACCTGAAATACAACATAGAAGCCTAAACAGCGGGAAAAGTAAAATCATATACATATCAAATTATCCATCCAACACAATACCAGAGTCTACTACATCCGTCATATGACAACCCAAAATAACCAAAACGAGTCCTAGGGTCGCCACTCAAAAATCTGTCTGACCCTAACAAAATACTTACCCTTCAAGTAGGGTAGATCAGCTAAATCCTAATGCTGCGGAGCTTTATTCACTCTTCTATCTAGGGCTCCTAAAATGTTTATATAGCTGGGGTGAGACACCTCTCGGTAAGGGAAATAAACTAATGCCAGTGTGTGGCAACATGAGTATTTTTCGTCTTATTCAAAAAACAGTACAAAAATTATACTTGATAAAACTATCTGTATCATATCTGGAAAAACATATTTTATCATAACATGATATAATATACTGAATTTCTATGCATGTAATTTATCTCATATAACTATACATATAAAACATCATGGGTGGATAGTTGGCTAGTGTCATGTCTTACCCCTACATGATTGGGTTGTTCGGCTCGAAGGCTAGACCTAGCAATGGCTTGCCGACCATGCTAGATCAACATACGTCTAATACATAGCTATTTCATAATAATATCTACCATGTTAATATATTCATACAATTTTGCATAACATATCATATAAAATTTACGACCCTTATGCCGGCATTTTGTGTTTTCTAAATCACGGCCCTTATGCCGGTATTGCATATCATAAAAACCTTCAGCCCTTATGCTGGTATTTAATATAAAACCTTGGCCCTTACGCCGGCATATTGTATAAAATCCTTGGCTCTTATACCGACATAACATATAAATTCCTTAGTTTGAAAAACCCCTGCTTCATTTTATGATTTTCCTGAAAGCAGTAATAACATACTTATTTTGTAAACATAATATTTCTTTATCATGGTTTCCACAGTAAATATTAGTCATGCCACACAAAAGAGATAATAATCTTATTTCTGATATTATACAAAAAATCAATATTTCTGATCAACAGAATTATTTCAAACATAATTTTACTATATACATATTTATCTGAAAGTAAATGTTATAAAATAATAAATACATTTTAATGAAATCCTGACTTAGTTTATTCCCTTACCTGACTTCTAGAAAGCCCCTAAAATGACTAGTCCTATACCCGCAAGGTTCCCCGTTCAACACCCAGAAAACAATATTGCCCTAAGCAAAACTTTTGTATTTCTTCGAATACTATATTTTCTACAAATGTAGGAAAGCCAAATACTAAATAGTAGGCCTTACCCTGAATTTGGGATGAAGTCCAAATGAACCCCCACCAACGATCCACTCCAGCAGACTTGAAGAGAAACTTCCCAGGAGTGTCGTGGCAGCGTCGGATCATTGATCCGGCGAAGAATGGACCTAGGATCTTAGGGAGAAGGAAGAAGGGAAGAATAGGAGAGAGGGAGAGAGAGATTCTTCGCATAATTTCTACTGAAAAATTGAGTTTAAGCTATTTATACACCTGCACTCATCGATGAGCCACATCACTTCGTCGACAAGGCCACGGAAAGAGTTCATCAATGAATGCTTACTCTTCGTTGACGAAATTCAAAACTGAAATAACCTCTCAGTAACTCATCAACGAGACACGTGTCCCCATTGACAATCCCCTCAAGCGTGTTCGTCAACGAACGTGCTGTGTTCATTGACGAGACCCCTGTTTGAATTTCCAAATTCTTTTTCTCTTTCCCTCCTCCTATTATTTAATTATTATAATTTCTTTGGGTCTCTACATCCTCCCCTCCTTATAAAATTTCGTCCTCGAAATTTACTATCCATATGACTCACTGTCCCTTGAAAACAAAACAGTATACTTATTTTATTACTTACCTTACTTATGGCGAAGGAATACCATGGTTACATTCAGAGTTTTGGGAGATTACATATATAAAATAAAATTCTACAGCGAGTATTAGCGTAACTCTTTTGTCGGCTTTGAGCTACACTGATTCTATCTCTGATGAGCCGGAGTTTATCATATGCCTGCTACACTAGCTCAGGCCCCACAACTCACCGCTCACCCATCTCATCCCAATATAAAGGAGAACGACATCTTCTACCATAGAGCGCCTTAAACGGTGCCATGCCAATGCTGGCCTGATAACTGTTATTGTATGTAAACTCCACCAGTGGCATAAACTGGGTCTAACTACCCCCAAAGTCCAGCACACATGCTCGAAGTATATCTTCTAATATATAAATCGTCCTCTCAGTCTGCCCATCTAATTAAGGATGGAATGTCATGCTAAAAGATAACTAAGACCTTAGAGCTTCCTACAAGTTCCTCCAAAATCGTGACGTGAAACGTGGGTCCCGATCTGACATTATAGACACAGACACACCATGAGAATGGACTATCTCCTAAATATAAATCTCTGCTAGTCTGTTAATAGAGTAGTTGATCTTGATAGGAAGGAAATAGGTGGTCTTTTCCAAACGATCAATAATTACTCAGATTTGCATTCTAGCCATGCAATGCCGACGGCAGCCTTGAAACAAAATCCATAGATATATGATCCCATTTCCACTCTGGGATAAAAAGTGGCTACAACTAGCCTGTCGGCCTTTGGTGCTCAACTTTTACCTACTAACACGTCAAACATTGTGCTACATACTCGGCAATCTCCTTCTTCATACCACTCCACCAATAAGACTCTCGTAGTTCCTTATACATTTTCGTGCCATCGGGTTGAACTGTGTACAAAGATTATTAAGCCTTTTCTAAAATGGTCTTTCTGATATCAGCATTAGTAGGAACACACAATCTAGAATGGAACCATAAAGCTCCATCATCTGTAATACAACATTCCTCTCCCTGACCACTCTGTACTCTGACTATTATCTTTGCTAATTCTGAATCCTCCTTCTGCGCAACTTTAATCCTTTCCTGTAGAGTATGTTGTACCACTAAACTGGCATTACATGCCTGAGGATCACTCTTAACCAACTTTATGTGGAGTCTCTCTAGATCCATCATGGTTAGATACTAAATCCCCATAGCTATCAGCAGTAGTCCCACATACTTCTTGCTCAGTGCATCTACTACCATGTTTGCTTTTCCTGGGTGGTGACTGATAGTACAATTAAAATATTTAATAACCTCCAACCACCTTCTTTGCCTTATGTTCAATTCTTTCTGAGTGAAAAGGTACTTTAAACTCTTATGGTCAGAGAAGATTTTGCACCGTTTACCACACAGATAATGCCTCCAAATCTTCAATGCATGTACTACTGCAACCAATTCAAGATCATGGGTAGGGTAGTTCTTCTCATACTCTTTCAACTATCTGGAAGCATACGCTACCACCCTACCCTGCTGCATCAATACATAGTCAAGTATTTTCAAGGACGCATCACTATAGATAACATAACCCTCACCCCCTGATAGGATGATCAACACTGGTGCCGTGACAAGCCTTTGCTTCAATTCATGGAAACTTTGCTCGTAGCTATCGTCCCATTTAAACCTAATGTTCTTCCTAATCATTCGCATTAGGGCCCAGATAATGTTGAGAATCCCTCAACAAAATGACGGTAATACCCAGCCAGCTCCAAGAAACTTTTGATCTCCTAGATGTTCCTCGGTCTTGTCCAGTTCACTGCTGCATCAATTTTACTAGGATCCATAAAAATTCCATCCCCTGAGATGACATGCCCCAAAAACACAACCTTCTCGAGCCAAAATTCACATTTGCTCAACTTGGCATACAACTTCTTTCCTCTAAGCATCTGTAAAACCTGCCTCAAATGCTTCTCATGCTCCTCATAGCTCCTCGAGTAGACTAGTACATTATCAATAAAAGCAACAACAATTAGGTCTAAATATTGGTGGAAAATTCTATTCATCAAATCCATGAATATTACAGGAGCATTTGTCAGGCCAAACGGCATAACGAGGAATTCATAATGCCCATATTTGGTCCTAAAAGTTGTCTTCGAGAGGTTTTCTTCTTTTATTTTCACCTGATGGTAGCCTAATCTGAGGTCAATCTTGGAATACACTCGTATACTGTAGATATGGTCAAATAAATCATCTATACGGGGTAGAGGATACTTGTTCTTGATTATCACCTTATTAATTTCCTTATAATATATACACATCCTCATGGACACGTCTTTCTTCTTCACAAATAACGCTGGAGCTCCCCACGGAGATACACTGGGCCTGATAAATCCCTTATCAAGCAAATCTTGCAACTGATTCTTTAATTCTGCCAACTCTTCTGGTGCCATTTGATAAGGTGCTTTAGAGAACAATGTTGTACTTGGAAGCAGATCAATAGGAAGATCTACCTCACGATCAGGTGGCAAGCCTGGTAACTCATCTGAAAAAATTTTGTAAACTCCTTTACTATTGGCATACTAGTGAGCTTCAATTCATTCCCTGACAATTCCTTCACAAAGGCCTTGAATCCTTGACAACCACTTAGAAGCAGTCTCCTCGCTTGAATAGTTGAAATTAACTGAGGCGGGGATTGCACTCGCGACTCTAAAAACCTGAATTCTGGTCTTCCCGGAAGTCTGAAGATTACTTTTTCCAAACGACAATCTATACTGGTGTAATTAGTTGCCAACCAGTCCATACCAAAAATTACATCGAACTCGTGCATATCCAATACCATCAAATCAGTTGGCAAGACTTTTCCCTAAATATCAACTAGACAGCCTCGAAGCACTTTGCTACACCTTACTACGGACCTTATCGGTGATAGCTTTACCATGATCCCAAGAGGGGGGTGAATTGGTATTTTTAAAATTTAATCCCTAGGTAAAAATTCTAACACCAGTATATTCACAACCCTATGGTCAATCCAGTGCAAGTAATGTAAATATACCAGAAATTAAATAAAGCAGTTTAATTAATAGCACATGCATCAAAAATCAATAAAGTAAGAGTGACACACAAAAATGTTATCGAGGGTCGGCCAATTGCCTACATCCCTACCATGGCTAACAAGCACAAGGATTACCACTATAATTGCTCACTTAAATGGGTGGAGCAGCACTAAAACATACCAGGTCAATTAGCACAGGGCTGACCTCAACCTTTACAAACAATCCTTATCGGGCTGGATTACCGCCCTTTTAGGCCACATCTGGAAATACAATAGTATTCTCTCAAATAGATGGTACAGAAGTGGTGCTTTCACGTAAAGCAAAAATGTATGAAAATATGCACATTCACATACACATCAATAACATGGATATAGTGTAAGCTCAGTGATACAAGTTTTGTGCAATCAATGCTCAACATAGTATAATCAGTATGATGCTCAAGAGTATTAAACACAAGAAATATCTTGGAATCTAAACAAAGTACTTCAATAGATAATTAGTATTCCAAGTATAATAATTGGATAATCAAACTAGCTTAAGAAAGTTTTCTTCAATGTAATATGCACAATGCTAGTTTGAAAATATTTTCTTGTTTAAAAAATATTTGCACACCAAAAACAAAGCTATTGGACACTTGCAACAAGATGCAAATATCCTAAGTTTCCTTGGTTTAACCTCACACAACATTTATAATAGAAAAATCTGTGGGATAAACCTAAGCTAAGCTCTCAAAGAAATTATCTCAAGCACACAAACAGTTAAGAGTATTTAGCACAATATAGGAATCACACTTAAACAAAAAGAACTCTCACAATCTCATATTTTATCAAAAGGATGAAAGTTCAAGAGTAATTGGCCAAAGAATGAATTTTCAAAAGAGGGGATTTTTTGGCTAATCACTTTGCTAATTATTTTCTAATCTTGCAAATGGACTTATATTTATAGTCAGAGGTAAAAATATAACTGGTTGGGACATGATGGGAAGAATTTAAAAAATCCCAAATGATTAAAATCCATTTAGCCTGAGTTAACCCTGTTTTACCGTGGTTAAAATAATTTTAACCGGCTGAGGTTCAGGTGGCTGAACATTGGTTCAGTTGCCCAATTAGACACGAATTAAAAAGGTCTTTAAGTAAGTTTGGTCACCCATGTCGTTCTTTGGCAGCCCGAATCAAAGTCAGTAGGCTTTGTTTGTGACTTCGAGTGCCCGGTCCAATGTTCAGTGGCTCGAACCCATATGTTCGGTCGCCCGTGGTCCTTTCTGAAAAAAAATGATCGGTCGTCCGAGTTGGTGAACTGTCCTTTTTGAGGGGTTCAGGCGGCCATGGGAAGTACGCACAAAAAGGTTCAGCCGCCCGAGAGCCCAAGTCAACTATTGACTTATCAACAGTTCGGGCGCCCGAGGAATTTTGAACTCCAAGGGTTCAGTCACCCGAGCTCTCTCAATTTTCCTAATTATGTTCAATTTCAGCACAGATTTAAACACTCCTATATATCATAGTATATGTGTGTGAGTGTTGGAACCTAGAGTTTTACTATGGCCTTATTAAGCTTATCATATATCTAACATGCATGATGTGCAGGTAAGGTAAATAAAGACCACATCCTAAGTTACTATTATAGACCCATATTACCAATATTGAATTTACAATTACAAATATGAAAGGTCTTCAGGGTCTTCTAGTTGCTTCAAGTGTCTTTCCTTGGGATATTCATTTAACCCTGCACAAACACTTGACAATTATCAAATACCGGAGTATTTGTCATTATCAAAATCGGGTGTGACCTATATGATCAAAATTCTCCCCTTTTTTGATGATGATAAATACAACCAGAAAAAATGTGGGTATAAGCCTAAAAAGGCTCCCCCTATCAATATGCATCCAATTATTGTAATTAAATTACATTACCCAATAATTTTTTCCCTCTGCATGTCCCCCTTTTGGCAACAGCAAAAAGGGTCTATAAGAGGTATTCACTCTAAGCTATGGGTAAGTATTACATTTACACATTATAAGTATTGGAAGGATTAAAAAAAAAAATTGGCAGAGTGTTGTTTGAAAATTTGACTTTTCAAAACAAATCCTGTATAAATAGTAACCTGTTTGAGTTTATAAATCCTAACAGTTTATCCACAACTACTCAAATAGTTCTAGTATGATCTAAAAATGAAACAAAAGCTCAATATGATTGTGCAATAAAATATGAAGTCCAAGGGCATCATGTAGTAGACATAAGAATTATGCACCCAAGCGACAATCCACATTTACAAATTCTAAGGCAATAAAATATATCAACAGTGAGATTAGTTTCTTATACTTGTAAATTTTACTCGATAACTCCCCCTAAATTTATGCAAGCTGTGAAACATCTACGAAGCCTGTCTACTATGCATTAGACCTAACTCACGACTAATCTATATAAACCTATCCTCGGGAAGTGGTTTAGTGAAAATGTTCGCCCACTATTCATTGGTGCTTACAAACTCAAGTGAAACATCTCCTTTCTGTACATGATCACAAAGAAAATGACGTCTAATCTCAATGTATTTAGTTTGTGAATGTGAAATAGGTTTTTTAGAGATGTTGATTGCACTAGTGTTATCACATTTAATCAGGACTGTAACATAGTGCAATCCATAATCCATAAGTTGTTGTTTCATATAAAGAGTTTGGGCACAACAACTTCCAGTTGCAATATATTCTGCTTCGGCTGTGGATAAGGCAACTGAGTTTTGTTTCTTAGAGAACCAAGAAACAAGAGATTGTCCTAAATAATGACAAGTTCTGCTACTACTTTTTCTATCAATCTTACTACCAGCAAAGTCAGCATCAATATAACTCACAATCTCAAAAGTAGTATGCTTAGGGTACCACAAGCCTAACTCTATAGTCCAAACTAGATACCTAAGGATTCGTTTAACAGCTTTTAGATGAGATTCCTTAGGGGCAGCCTAAAACCTAGCACACATACACACACTAAACATAATGTTAGGCCTACTAGCAGTGAGATATAGGAGACTCCCAATCATGCCACGATACATATTTACGTCAACAGGAATTCCTTGCTCATCTTTATCAAGCTTAATGGAAGAGTTCATAGGTGTACCAAGAATTTTACAATCTTCCATATTAAATTTCTTTAGCAAGTCCCTGATATATTTAGATTGGAATATGAAAGTTCCATGATTAGCTTGTTTAATTTGTAGCCCTAAAAAGAAATTAAGTTCACCCATCATGCTCATTTCAAATTCACTTTGCATGCATTTGGCAAACTCATTACACAACTCATCATTAGTTGCTCCAAAAATGATATCGTCCATATAAATTTGAACAAGGAGCATATCATCATTTCTCGATTTGATGAAAAGTGTAATGTCAATTTCGCCACGGGTAAACCCATTTTCTAGTAGAAAACCACTAAGCCTCTAATACCAAGCTCTAGGAGCTTGTTTCAATCCATACAAGGCCTTAAACAATCGGTAAACATGATTTGGATATTTATGATTTTCAAAACTGGGTGGTTTTTCTACATATACTTCTTCATTTATATATCCATTTAGAAAAGTGCATTTAACATCCATTTGAAACAATTTAAAATTTTTAAAAGTGGCAAAAGCAAGTAGCATACGAATGACTTCTAACCTAGCAATAGGAGCATATGTTTCATCAAATTCAATCCCTTCCTGCTGGTTATACCCTTGGGCAACTAGTCTAGCCTTATTCCTAGTTACTACCCTATTCTCATCTTTCTTATTTCTATACACCCATTTAGTTCCAATAATAGTGTGATCATTAGACCTAAGAACAAGAGTCCACACTTTGCTTCTTTCAAATTGATTAAGTTCTTCTTGCATGGACATCACCCAAGACTCATCCACTATGGCTTCTTTGATATTTTTAGGTTCTTCTTGGGATAAGAAAGCAGAATGATTCACTAGATTTCTTAAGAAGGATCTTGTGGCTACACCACGGGATGGTTCACCTATGATTTGATCTATAGGATAGCTTCTAATATATTTCCAATCTCTAGGCAACCCTTGATTTTCATTTTCTTCAGATGATTTTTCATTTGCTTCAGGGTTTTCACTTGCATTGTTTTCAATAGATAATTTATCTAGGCATTTTCTAATGTCAATATCATCTTCATCATCTTTCTTAGAAAATGGATTAGATTCATCAAACACAATGTGAATAGATTCAATGACAGTCAATGTTCTTTTGTTGAAAACGTTATATGCTTTACTATTTAGTGCATAACCTAGGAAAATACCTTCATCGGATTTAGAGTCAAATTTTCCTAAGTGTTCATTATCCTTAAGCACAAAGCATTTACAACCAAATACATGAAAATAGGAAATATTAGGCTTATGGTTGTTCCACATTTCATAAGAGGTTTTATTAATTGACGGTCTAATCAACACCCAAGTCATAACATAGCATGCAGTATTAATGGCCTCGGCCCAAAAATATTTAGGTAAGTTATATTCATTCAGCATAGTTCTACTCATTTCTTGTAGTGATCTATTCTTTCTTTCTACCACACCATTTTGTTGAGGTGTCCTAGGTGCAAAAAAATTATGTGATATGCCCTCCAAATCACAATATTTTTCTATGCTCTCATTATTAAATTCAGTGCCTCTATCACTTCTTATATGAGTTATCTTATATCCTTTTTATTCTGAATTCTCCTACAAAGTTTGGTGAACTGTTCACAGGATTCATTTTTATGTACAAGCAACAACACCCATGTGTCCATAACTACAAAAGCATAAGATTTACCACCAAGACTTTGCACAGAATTAGGTCCAAACAAATCTAAGTGATGCATCTCAAGTGGTCTAGTAGTAGATATGAATTTCTTTTTCTTGAAACTAGATTTGGTTTTCTTACCCATTTGACATGCATCACAAATTTTATCCTTTACAAAGAACATCTTAGGTAAGCCTTTAACTAATTCTTTTCTAACGAGTTTAGACAATAAATCTATGCTAGCATGTCCTAATCGCCTATGCCATAACCAACTAGCTTCATTTACAGTAGAAAAACATGTCACTTGTTGTGAAGCTAAGTTATCAAGAGAAGTAGTATAAACATTTTCATTGCATTTGTCATTTTCAAAAGATAATTTATATCCTACGTCACATAACTGACTTATGCTAAGTAAATTATGTTTCAGCCCATCAACTAATAAAACATTATCAATAGTAAGAGAGGAATCCTTACCTACCCCGATGATGCGACTTTTTGCATTGTTGCCAAATGTTACACAGCCTCCATCCTTGGGAATGATAGAAGTGAATCTTCCTTTGTTGGCAGTCATATGCCGTAAGCACCTGCTATCCAAGTACCGTCGGTCCTTGAAGGAGGATGATCTTAGGCATACCTGCAAAATACACTAAGTAACTGATGCTGGTCCCCAAATTTTGTTGGGTGCATGAGGGTTAGTGGTCGAATCTCCCTTAACTACCCATACTTTCCTAATTCTAGCACGCTTATTTCTAAGTGGACAAACAATTTTAAAATGACCAATTTGTTTACATTTGAAACATCTTAATCTACACTTAGGATCTTTAGGAGGGACATGAGACTTTGACTCAAATGTAAAATGTCCTAAGTAAAGATCAGGTTGTTTAACATTTTCAATATCATTAAAACCAATACCCTCTTTACTTAAGGAGTTTCTTTAGGCACCAAGTAGTTTTTCAAAATTATGTTTCCCCTCAGTGAATTTAAAAATGATTTTGGAGCTATCCTCCAATTTCCTCTTAAGCTCAACAATGGTAGCATCCTTTTCTTTTAAAATGAAGGCATGAGAGGTTTTTGCAATATTAAACAATTTTGACCAATTTTCACATTTCTTTTTCAAATCATTATTTTCTTTGATTATTTTGCCTAACAGTTTAGATACATGAATATGTTCAAGTTTCAACTCTCTAAATGTAGGCATGCAATCATAATCACAATCATCAGATGAATAATACGAAGATAATGAACTAGGAGATGATACCTCATCATTGTGTGTCATCAAGAAAAGATTGGTGACCTTTGAGTCGCTATGGTGTGATTCTGAGTCGCTGCTGCTAAGCTTATCCCATGATGTCCCAGCCTTCATGGCTTTCTTCTTTTTCTTAGTCTCCTTTTTCAGTAATGGGCAATTTGGTTTGATATGCCCGACCTTGTTGCGGTTGTAACACATGGGAGCATTTGATTTTTATTTTCTTTTGCTTGACTCTCCCTTTTCATTTGTAGACTCCTTGTATCTTTTATATGGCTTTCTGTTCTTCCTAACGAATCTGCTAAATTTTTTGGTTAGGATGACCATATCCTCATCAGTGTTAGATTTATTACATTCACGAGATGTGTTTGGGGAGATTTTTAATGCAGACACTTTCTTAGACCTATTATGCTCATTAAGTCTCTCATTTATGGTTAATTCATAAGTGATTAGGGAACCTATCAATTCATCTAGAGTCATGGCCTTAAGGTCTCTACCCTCAGCAATGGTCGTAGCCTTGACTTCCCAAATAGGAGGTAAGCCTTTAAGGATCTTTCTAATCATCTCATATGTGGGATAAGTCTTTCCTAATGCATGCAGTGAGTTTATGATGTGTATGAATTTAGTGTACATGCTCTGAATGGACTCACCTACATTCATCCGAAAAGCCTAATACTCACTGGTCAACATATCTATCCTACTGTCTTTCACATCTCTAGTACCCTCATATGTGACCTCTAACTTATTCCATATTTATTTTGCAGTAGAACATGCCATAATTCTATTAAATTCATTTACATCAAGACTACCGTACAAAATATTCATGGAAGTGGCATTTTAACTAACAGCTTTCATATCATCATCATTATATTCTTCTTTAGTCTTAGGAACTCTAGTTGTGCCCTTAGTTTTCATAGGGACGTAATTTCCCTTAGAGACAATCTTCCACACCTTCTAATCAGTATTCTGAAGGTAGATGCGCATCCTCTATTTCCAGAAGGTGTAATTTACACCACTAAAAATAGGAGGTCGTGTGGAAGACAGTCCCTCCAGGAAAGAGGTCGCGAAGTTATGAGTCATATGTGATCTTTTGCAAAATAACAGCTAGTCTATGCTACGTGGCTCTGATACCAATTGATAGATTTACCATGATCCCAAGAGGGGCGTGAATTGGTATTTTTCAAATTTAATCCCTAGATAAATATTCTAACGCTAGTATATTCAAAACCCTATGGTCAATCTAGTGCAAGCAATGTAAATATACCATATATTAAATAAAGAAGTTTAATTAACAGCGCATGCACCATAAATTAGTAAAGTAAGAGTGACACACAAAAATGTTATTAAGGTTCGGCCAATTGCCTACGTCCCCACCTTGGCTAACAAGCACAAGGATTACCACTATAATTGCTAACTTAAATAGGTGGAGCGACACATAAATAAACCAGGTCAATTAGCACAGGGGTAACCTCAACCTTTACAAACAATCCTTATCGGGCTGGATTACCACCCCTTCAGGCCACGCCTGGAAATACAACAGTATTCTCTCAAATAGATAGTACATAATGGTACTTTCATGTAAAGTAGAAATGTACCCAAATATGCACATTCACATACACATCAATAACATGGATATAGTGTAAGCTCAGTGATGCAAGTTTTGTGCAATCAATACTTAACACAGTATAATCAGTATGATGCTTAAGAGTATTCAACACAAGCAATATCTTGGAATCTAAACAAAGTACTTCAATAGAAAATCAATATTCCAAGTGTACAAATCGGATAATCAAACTAGCTTAAGAAAGTTTTCTTCAATGTAATATGCACAATGCTAGTTTGAAAATGTTTGCTTGTTTAAAAAATCTTTGCACACCAAAAACAAAGTTATTGGAAACTTGCAACAAGATGCAAATATCCTAAGCTTCCTTGGTTTAACCCCACACAAGATTTATAATAGAAAAATCCGTGGGATAAACCTAAGCTAAGCCCTCAAAGAAGTTACCTCAAGCACACAAACAGGTGGGAGTATTTAGCACAATATAGCAATCACACTTACACAAAAAGAACTCTCACAATCTCATATTTTATCAAAAGGATGAAAGTTTGAGAGTATTTGGCCAAAGAATGAATTTTCAAGAGAAAGGATTTTTTGGGTAATCACTTTACTAATTATTTTCTAATATTGCAAACGGACTCATATTTATAGCCAGGGGTAAAAATATAACCAGTTGGGACATGATGGGAATAATTTAAAAAGTCTCAAATGATTAAAATCCATTTAGCCCGAGTTAACTCTATTTTACTACGGCTAAAATAATTTTAACCGACTGAGGTTCAGGTGGCTAAACATAGGTTCGGTCGCTCGACCATACACAGATTAAAAAGGTCTTTAAGTAAGTTTGGTCACCCGTGTCATTCTTTGGTAGCCCGAATCAAAGTCAATAGGCTTTGTTCGTGACTTCGGGTGCCCGGTCCAATGTTCGGTGGCTCGAACCCATGTGTTTGATCACCCGGGTGTCCTTTTTGAACAAAAATGATTGATCGCCTGAGTTGGTGAACTGTTCCTTTCGAAAGGTTCGGGCGCCCGTAGGAAGTACGCACAAAATGGTTCGGCCGCTTGAAAGCCCAAGTCAACTGTTGACTTATCAATAGTTCAGGTGCCTGAGGAGTTTTGAACTCCATAGGTTCGGTCGCCCGAGCTCTCTTAATTTTCCTAATTATGTTCAATTTTAGCATAGATATAAACATACTCATATATTATAGTATATGTGTGTGAGTGTTGGAACCTAGAGTCTAACTATGATGTTACTCAGCTTACCATATATCCAACATGCATGATGTGTAGGTAAGGCAAATAAAGACCACATCCTAAGTTACTATTACAGACCTATATTACAAATATTGAATTTACAATTACAAATATGAAAGGTCTTTAGGGTCTTCTAGTTGCTCCAAGTGTCCTTCCTTGGGATGTTAATTTAACCCTGCACAAACACTTGACAATTATCAAATAGCTGAGTACTTGTCATTATCAAAATCAGGTACGACCTATAAGGTCAATAGTCAGTGTTGTGACTAACAGTTCAGTGTCTAACAACTGTGTTTCTAGCTCACATAATCTAATACACTCCATAGAAACGAACGAATGTGTGGCTCTTGATTCAAACAATACAATAATTTTAAACGAAAAAATGGTAATCATACCTGCCACCGCATCGCTGGCAGTCTTAGCATCCCTAAGCATAAGAGCATAGACCCTAGCTAGAGCTACATTCCTCTGCTGGCCACCACGGGGCGCCTAATAGCCTCCTCGGTATCGTCTGGCAGTAGGAGCGGTATCTAGTGGTGTAGGGCAATATCGCACCATATATCCATGTCTACCATAGTGATTGTAGACAACTCTCCCCACTCAACACTCTCCCAAGTGTCTCTTCCCAAAAGTCTGACAGATAGGACAATTCTACACTGCCTGAACCTCACGACCTCCAGTCTCCTGCCTTTGTCCTCTGCCACAATTTCCTCTTCTCCACTATCTCTGTCTAAATCCCTACTACGCAGATCTTTTCTTGTGTCCCTGCTCCTTTGCATCCATGCGCTCACTAGCCTCGGCCAAGGCTGCTTTGTCGACTAACTCAACAAAGTCTTGTATCTTCAGCACTACCACCTACTTGTATATGCCTCGCCTAAAACTTCTTTCAAACTATCTCACCTAATTTACTTCCTCAGGAATAATATACAGAGCAAAGCGGAAAAGCTCAATAAACTACGCCATATACTGCTGGACCAACTACTGTCCCTACTTTAGATTCAGGAACTTTTCCACTTTAGCTTCCCTGACAGTGGTTGGAAAGTACCTGTCAAAGAAATATTCTCTGAATCGGTCCCATGTCATAGTTATCGGTGTCATCCTTTGATGCTCTAGAAGTTTCACCGCAGTCCACCACCTCTCAACTTCCCCTATCAGTTTATAGGTAATGAAGAGAACCCTTTGCTCCTTCATACACTGTTATACCGCCAAGACTTTCTCGATCTCATGCATCCAATTTTCAGTGGCTGTAGGATCAACTCCTCCTGAAAATACTGGAGGATTCATCTTGGTAAATTTCTCTATTGTGCACCCATGCCCTGCAAACGGGCCTCCCTGCTTTTTGGAGCTCTTAGCAATCTTAGCCATAACCTACTGAGCCACACTGCGAAATACCACATCAGAATTAGCCCCGCCTCCACTCAAGGGCCCTGCTCCATCACTACCACTCACATGGGCACTACCTCCTCCTGGGTCCATCCTAAAAAAAATAAACGTGATTTAGAGACCCTATCCTTATAATTTACACGCCTAGCATAGTCCCTTATCTTGACATCCCCATCTTATTTCTAAATCCAGTCCTACATTCTAGGAACACAACCCGACATTAGTTTACTACGGTTTTCCTGAAATCGCCACCCCAGGAAAAACACAAAAACCAATACAGAAGTCCTACCTCTAGACTGTAGAACAAAACCTTAAATATTTTTCCTATACTCTGGTATCGTTTTCGTTGCACTCTAAAGTCTACAGAACCTAGCAACCTAGGCTTTGATACCAAACTATAACGACCTGCTTATTTTACTGAATTTTTTTTTCATAAATAATTCCCATATAATAACCCTAAAAAAATCATAATCAACTTGGGCCCATGGGTACCAGTGATAAACCTGAAATACAACACAGAAGCCTAAACAGCTGGAAACATAAAATCATATACATATCAAATTATCCATCCAACACAATTCCAGAGTTTACTACATCCATCATAGGAACACACACAGCCCAAAATAACCAAAAAGAGTCCTAGGGTCACCACACAAAAACCCGTCTAACCTTAGCAAAATACTTACCTTTCAAGTAGGGTAGATTAGCTAAATCCTAACACTGTGGAGCTCTATCCGCTCTTCTATCTGGGGCTCCTGAAATGTTTATATAGTTGGGGTGAGACACCTCTCAGTAAGGGAAATAAACTAATACCAGTGTGTGGCAACATGAGTATTTTCGTGTTATACATATAACAGTACAAAAATTATACTTGATAAAACTATCTGTATCATATCTGGAAAAACATATTTTATCATAACATGATATAACATACTAAATTAATACACATGTAATTCATCTCATATAACTGTACATAGAAAACATCCTGGGTAGATAGCTAGCAGGTGTCATGTCTTATCCCCACATGACTAGGTTATGCGGCCCGAAGGCAGGACCTAGAAATAGCTGGCTGACCAAGCTAGATCAACATAAGTTTGTAAGTACGATGGATCTACCCCTCCTGGTTCTGACACCATAGGTACGCCTGTGCTACAATAAACCACATCGACTGCTGATCTCCCACTGCCCCTTACAGCAAGCGGTAGCACTAACATAAACATGATCATGATCATAAAACTGCGGTACCGTGTTTCATGAAAGCCTAAACCAAGCCTTCCAGGTTCTGATAACATATAACATATTTCCAAATAATGATAGACAGCTATTTTATAATAATATCAGTCATGTTAATATCTTCATACAACTTTGCATAACATATCATATAAAATTTACGGCCCTTACGACAGCATTTTGTGTTTTGTAAATCACGACCCTCACACCGGTATTGCATATCATAAAAACCTTCGGCCCTTATACCGGTATTTCATATAAAATCTTAGCCCTTACACTAGTATATCGTATAAAATCATCGGCCCTTACACCAACATAACATATAAATTCCTTAGTTTGAAAAACCCCTGCATCATTCTATCATTTTCCTGAAAGTAGTAATAACATACTTATTTTGTAAACAAAATATTTTCTTATCATAGTTTCCATGGTAAATATTACTTATGCCACACAAAAGAGATAATAATCTTATTTATGATATTATACATAAAATCCATATTTCTGATCAATAACATTATTTCCGACATAACTCTACAATATACATATTTATCTGAAATTAAGTGATGTAAAATAATAAATACATTTTCATGAAATCCTAGTTTAGTTTATCCCCTTACCTGACTTCTGGAAAGCCCCTAAAATGACTAGTCCTATACCTGTAGGGTTCCCCCATTCAACACGGTGAAAAAATTATTGCCCCGAGCAAAACTTATGTATTTCTTCACATACTACATTTTCTACGATTGTAGGAAAGTCAAATACTGAATAGTAAGCCTTACCCTGAATTTGGGATGGAGTCCAAGTTAACCCCACCAACGATCCACTCCAACAGACTTGAAAAGAAACTTCCTAGGAGTGTCGTGGCGGCTTCGGATCATCAATCCGATGAAGAATGGACCCAGAATCTTAGGGAGAAGGAAGAGGGGATGAACAGGAGAGAGAGAGAGAGAGAGAGAGAGAGAGAGAGAGATTCTTTGCGTAATTTCTGCCGAAAAATCGAGTTTAAGCTATTTATACACTTGCACTTGTTGATGAGCCACGTCACTTCGTCGATGAGGCCATGAAGGGAGTTTGTCGACGAATGCTTACTTTTCATCGACAAAATACATAACTAAAAATAGCGTCTCGATAACTTCTCATCAACGAGACACGTGTCCCCATCAACGATCCCCTCAAGTGTGTTCGTCGATGAGCGTGCTATGTTTGTTGATGAGACCCCTGTTTGAAATTCCAAATTCAGTTTCTTTTTCCCTCCTACTCCTAATATTTAATTATTATAATAACTTTAGGTCTCTATAGTATGAATGATTTTTGTTGACTTCTTTTAATTAAGATTTCTACAAGCAATTAATCAACATACCCCCTTTAAGGTTTCCGCAAACGATTAACCAAAGTAATTTATTAAATTAAAAGGTTTTCTCAATCTCAGTTTTCAACAATACTGCACTTTGAAAACACAATTTGTATATGCTGAAATTTAAATAGAAAAGGGTAGAGAGTGAGACCAAGATTTTTATGAGGTTCGACTTATCTTCAACCTACGTCCTCACTTTAGGCAAGACCACCTGTTGGCCTTACAAGGCTTAACATCTTGTTTTGATGCTAACAAACAAGTAGAACTTAACATGCTTCGTTTAGTGATGTATTTTCAAGACTCAATGATGAATGCAAGGTTAAAGGATTCATGAAAGCTTATATTTTAAAGAAGGATGATCAATATGAAGCTTAAAACATGGATTCAAAAATGGATTAAAAAATAACGCTTGAAGATCATAAGAGCATGAGGATTCAATAGAACTTGATGAAAGCTCAAAGAAAGATGAAGCAAGCATAAATACCTCAAGGAATTCAAGAATTGAAAATTTGAAAGAGTCTATAGGAAATTTTATGTAAGTACTTCAAATAATTTCAATATGGATGCATGAAACTCTTAGACTAATTTCTTGGACCTAGATACCTTTTAACATACTTGGAAAATATTTTTATAAGGTAAAAAATTATTTCAAAATGGTTAGAATCATTTTTGGAATGAAAAGCACCAAAAAGAGGATTTCCCAATTGTTGTCATTTTTTCTACATACGCATTGAGGTGCGTTTTTCTCTATCAAAAGTTCCTTATTTTAAAACATGTTTAACATAAAAGTTGTAGTATTTATCTTAGATTTCATTTGAAACCAAAAACGTCAAATTTTCAATTACATAGAAAACGTTATGACCAAAAGATCGAAGAGTGCTCGAAGTTGACAGCTTGACAGCCGACTGTCCATGTTCATAAGAAGCCTGTTGTTTCACTCTTAGACGCCTGTATGTGTTCAGTTAGGCAACTGCCACCTTTTTGTCCCTTTAATTTAACTAGATAACTGACTGCCAAAAAGGGACAGTCAATTGTCATGCGGCAGATTTTGAATTTTCACAATGGACAAATTTTTTAAATGAGGTTGCTTTGGGCTCAAACTTTGTGAAAACTTGGGGAATACTCCAAGTCACTTGGTGATCAAGTTACATACTTTTTCAAGTCTATAAATAAGCCTCAAATATCATTGAATTAAAAATCCAAGAACTAAGAATTCAAATCAGCATTCAAAAAATTCTCTCAATTGCTCTCAACACTCAAAGGCTCTTTCACTCTCATCTTGTCTACGAAGTTTGTTGAGGTCTTGATGATTCTCACTCACCAATTTTGTGCTACAAATTATAAATCTTGCAATCATTGGAAGAATTAATTGATGATATACTTCCTTGAGTTTCAAGTTAAATTCCAAATTGTTATTTAATTTGAAGTATATTATAGTGCTGAATTGTAGTACTAATCAGCTCTTTGTGTGAGCATTCTTTGTACGTCTATTTGATTTGAATCTTGTAGATATTGATGGTTCAAGGTTTTTTGGATCGTTGGCTAAGAAAGGGGATATTTCTTAGAGAGGCGGACTCTAGCCAAATTGAAAGAGTGACCGAACGAGGGTACATCGTTTGGAGAGGTGGGCTTTAGCCTACTGAAGGAGTAGGCTAGGTATAAGCCAAACCTCGTAAAAATCTCGGTCTCACTCTCTTTCCCTTACTCTTTATTTTTAGCTCATAGAAATTGCGTGGATGATTTAATTTCTTAATCACAAATACTACGTAATTTGGAAGTTAAATAAACTTAAAGTTTAATTTTGATTTGGGATTGCAGAAATCGAGAGGGAGTACGCTGGTTGATCAAAACTTTGCGAAAACCTCAAAAGGAAGTACATTGTTTGGTTAACACCCAAAGACAAATTAACTAAAGAGGTTATTTAAATTCTAAGTTGTTTGGAAATAAGGTTGAGGTTTGCATAGAAGGAACAATTTCACATTCACTACAGGGATTGATTCAAATTTAGATCCACAAGGCTTATATAAAAAAACAAACCATCTCAAGTTCTTACATTACCAAAGTGCTGTATATTTTAATCTTGGTTTGGTTGTTTGCTTTCAAATTGTGGTTGATTGGTTTGGTTGAATGATTACTTGAATGATTGAATGTTTGTGTGGTTGTGGATTAAATAAAGAAATAAGTTTTTGTTGAAAGTTTGAAGAATCAATAATAAGTTAAGAATTCCTAAAAATATTTAAAAGAAAATTTTTAAAACCCAATTCACCCCCCACCCCTCTTGAGACTAACCTTTTGTTTTCACCACCTCAGGATTCCACTAACACGTTCCTTTGTGGGCGGAATAAATCAATTACAATCCTCCTTTAAGGTGAAGCCCCCTCTCCAAGCGATACCCCATACTCATCTGCAACGAATCCAATGACCTGAGCCATCAAAGAAATAAGAAACAAGAAACAATTTCTTTTATACAAAGAATGCTCTCAAATAGAGTTGGTTTGCATAATTGAAAGCATTAATATATTTCAATAAAAAAAATATCAAAATAAATTGAACTAAAGCTCAAGAACTAATTCACCAAATTTATTCTCTAGATAGGAACCAGTAATTCAGATGTTTAGAGCTTAGAGAAGAATGAACAGCACTTCAAAATAACTCAGCAATTCATAATGAAAAAGTGAGCAAGAGAGCTTTGAGAGAGCAAGAGAGCTTTTAGCTTAAGAGCAGATTTTGCAATGCTTGGTTTGATTTTGATTACTGAAAACATGTATTTATAGACTCAAAAAGGTTTAATTTGTTTTGCCCAAGTTACTTGGAGTGTTTCCCAAGTTTTTACAAAATTTGGGGCACAAGAAACTTAAATTTGAATTTTAAAACTTTTAAAAAATATAGCCGTTAACAGTGTTTAGGTGCCAAAGGTCTTAGGTTCAGTCGTCTGAGATTTCCTTAAAACTAAGAATTTTCAGTTATAAAATAGGGTCAGGTGTAACAACCTGCTTATCTTATCATATAATAAAACTTACTTAATAACAAAGTTAACCCAAACCCAAGGGTAACGGGGACACCTCTGACATTCACAGCGGAAACCTAGGTAGCAGTAAATATAAATCACATTTTCATAACCACAAAATATAAAATACCAGAGTCAACTACATTCCAAAATATTTGTGTTTATGTACAATCTCCAAAAATACAACATACATATAAACATATCCAGGGACTCATAACACACATCTACTGTCCCTAGATCAAAACTTACCCTCCTAGCGAGGTAGCACTACTAACTCAACGGCGGCCTCGACCCGCCGGTTATTTTGGGTTTCTTGAAAATGATTTAATGTTCGAGGGTGAGACATTTCTTAGTAAGGGAAAATAAACTAAATATAATTGTGTGGAAACATGAACATTTAATCCAATTATACATATACAGTACATTTTATATATCTGTAAACATTCATCATAACATACTGAATAATCATATACTTTCATATTTTCTAATGAATCATACCGTTCATGGAATGTCTATTATAGCTGATAATACTGAAAACATACCCAGGATGAATAGTTAACTGGTGTCATGCATTACTCCCCATGACGGGTTGTGCAGTCCGAAGGCGGGACCCAACAATGGTTGGCCTACTACTGCCAAGTCAAAAATGTCTGTAAGTATGATGGGCCTGCCACACTCTAGTCTGGACTGCTAGATGGACATCTACAACTCTACACTGAAAGCCACATCGACTTTCCATCTCCCACCCCCTTGTGGGATGGTTAGCACAATTTTGAACATAGATATCTTATCTATATAGCTACGGTACCGTGCTCCTGAAACTGAAATAAACTAACATTTGGACTCTAATAACATATAATACATGATAATATAGCATTTAACATAAATGGATTGATAGCATTTCTATTCTTTCATAAATATGACCTTGCGTCGAACATTTCGTAAATACGGCCTTATGCCAAACATTTCATAAACACGGCCTTGTGTTGGAAACAAATAACATACATGACCTTGCGTCGAATATATCATACATATCATTTTGAATAAATAAATCATTTATCATGTACTTCAAAATCATAACGTACTGTATTATTTCATAATTCTTTAAAACATGCTTTACTCGTAAAATTTCCATAACATAATACTTATCACTTAAAATAATGTTCATGCCACACAATGCTGAGTAAAATCATGCATTTTATTCTAAAATTACATTTCCTGCAATACAACAGTATTTTCCCAAATATGAATTTTCTCATTAATATTCAAATATAAAACATGCTTTCCTGCAAATTAATTTTCTAATAAATAATACTAATTTGCATGGAAAAATAACTACTTTAGTTTATTCCTTTACCTGACACTGAGAGAAACCTCTTAAAAATTCACTCGTCCTACACCCGCAAGGTTCCTCATTCAACACCCTGAATACAACAACTCCCAGAACTAAACTTCAATATTTTCACATGAATATCATTTCCTATAACTATAAAAAGACCAAATTTGGCATAAAAAGTCTTACCTCAACTCAAGGATGAATTTCAACTTGCTTCCACCAACGATCCGCTTCGGCAGATATGGAGAGAACTTGCCCAGGAGCATCGTGGTGGCCTCAGATCGTCGATCCGGTGAACGAAGGAGCCAAAATCGAAGAGAGAGGAGAGAGAAACCGTAGGGAGGAGAGAGAGAGCAATTTTTCTGGGTAAAACCAAGTTTTTTGCACTATTTATAGAGCCAGATTCGCCCACGAGACATGTCACCTCGTCGACGAGTCCCTGAAGAGTTTTATCGACGAACCTTCACCCCTCGTCGAAGAAATTCAGAATTTCCAAAACCCTCATCGGTATTTTATCATTGACGAGACATGCCCTCATCGACAAGCCCAATTGTCGCGTCGTTGACGAACACAGAGCGTTCATCGACGAAGTCTGCTACACCCTATTTTCTATTCCAATTTTTCGCTCTCTTAATTATTATTAAAATACCATTATACTTCGGGTCATTACATTCTCCCCTCCTTATAAAATCTCGTCCTTGAAATTTACTATTCATACAACTCATCATCCTTTAAAGGCAAAATGGTTTACTTATTTTATTACTTACCCTCACTTATGTCGGAGGAATACCGTGGTTACATTCCAAGTCCTGGGAGATTACATATATAAAAAGAAAATTCCCCCAAAACTAAATTACCACTTACTAACTAAAGTATTACATGTACCTGCAAAAAAAATACTACGCAATCACTTACATTTCTAGTTATATTTGATCTTCTTGGAACAATTGTGGGTATTTCTGTCTGATTTTCTCCTAAAGCTCCCAAGAAGCCTCTTCTATTGCGTGATTCCTCCATAGAACCTTTACCAGACGAATCTTCTTATTACTAGTTCCTGTTCTCTTCTATCTAGAATCTACACTGGTACCTCCTCATAGACTAGTGAATCACTGAGCTCTAACTCACCATAACTGATAATATGAGAAAGATCTGGGACATATTTCCTTAACATAGATACATGGAATACGTCATTCATCCTGGATAGTGTAGGTGGCAAAGCTAGCCTACAGGCCACCGGCACCACTTTCTCTAAAATCTCAAAAGGACCGATAAACCTAGGGCTAAGTTTACCCTTCCTACCAAACCTCATAACCCCTTTCAACGGAGCTATCTTCAAAAATACATGATCGCCCACATCGAACTCCATATTCCTGCGGTAATTATCAACATAATTCTTCAGTCAGCTCCGAGCTGCACTAATTCTATCCTTGATGAGTCGAACCTTATCGTACGCCTACTGTGCAAGCTCTGGTCCCACAACTCATCGCTCACCCATCTCATCCCAATACAAAGGAGATTGACATCTCCTACCATATAAAGCCTCAACCAGTGTCATGCCAATGTTGGCCTGATAACCGTTATTATACGCGAACTCTACCAGCGGCCTGAACTGAGTCCAACTACCCCCAAAATCAAATACACACGCTCAGAGCATATCTTCTAGTATCCGTATCATCCTCTCAGTCTGCCCGTCCGACTGAGGATGGAATGTCGTGCTAAATGATAGCTGAGACCCTAAAGATTTCTACAAGCTTTTCTAAATCCGTGATGTGAAACGCGGGTCTCAATCTAACATAATAGATACAAGCACCCCATGAGAACGAACTATGTCCTGAACATAAATCTCCGCCAAATGGTTAAGGGAATAGCTTATTTTGAAAAGGAGGAAATAGGCAGTCTTAGTCAATCGATCTAATATCACCCAAATCGCATTCTGGCCATGCGATGTCGACAGTAGTCCTGAGTCAAAATCCATGGAAAAATGATCCCACTTCCACTCTGGGATAAATAGCTGCTGCAACTGAGCCGCCAGCCTCTAGTGCTCAACTTTTACCTACTGGCACATTAGACACTGGGTTACATACTCGGTAATCTCTCTTTTCATACCACTTCACCAATTAAACTCTTGCAGATCCTTGTACATTTTCGTACTTTCAAGATGAACTGTATACAAAGATTTGTGAGCCTCCTCCAAAATAGTCTTCCTGATCCCAGCATCAGCAAGAACACAAAGTCTAAAATGGAACCGTAAAGCCCCGTCATCTGAAATGCAAAATTCCTCTCCCTGACCAGTCTACACTCTATCTATCACCTCTGCTAATTCTGGATCTTCCTTCTGAGCGGTTTTAATTCTTTCCTGCAGAGTAGGTTATACCACTAAACTGGAGATACATACTAGAAGATTACTCTCTACCAACTCTATGCCGAGTCTTTCCAGATCTATCATAATTGGATACTGGATCTCCATAGCTACTATCACTGGTCTCGTAGACTTCCTGCTCAATGCATCAACTACCACATTTTCTTTCCCTAGGTTGTAACTGATAGTATAATCAAAATCCTTAATTAAGTTTAACCACCTGCTTTGTCTCATATTCAATTCCTTTTGAGTGAAGAAATACATTAAACTCTTATGGTCAGAGAAAATCTCACACTACTTATCGTACAGGTAATGCCTCCAAATTTTCAAGGTGTGTACCACTACAGCCAATTCAAGATCGTGGGTAGGGTAGTTCTTTTCATATTCCTTCAACTATCTGGACGCATACGCCACTACCCTACCATGCCCCATCAATACACAGTCAAGTCCTTTCAAGGATGCATGACTATAAACTACATAACCCTCACCCCCTGATGGGATGATCAGTACTGGTGTTCTAACTAGCCTCTGCTTCAATTTCTAAAAACTCTACTCATAGCTGTCGCCCCATTAAAATCTGGCATTCTTCCTCGTTAGTCGTGTCAAAGGACCTAATAAAGCCAAGAATTCCTCAACAAAATGATGGTAAAAACCAGCTAACCCCAAGAAACTCCTGATCTTCTGAACATTCCTTGGTCTAGCCTAATTCGTTACCGCCTCAATTTTACTAGGATCCACTCAAATTTCGTCTCTTGAGATAACATGCCCCAAAAACACAACTTTCTCAAGCCAGAAGTCACATTTACTGAATTTAGCATACAACTTCTTCTTCCTGAGCATTTGCAAAACCTACCTCAAAATATATCTCGTGCACCCTATAGATCCTCGAATAGACCAACACATCATCAATAAAAACAACAAACTGGTCTGAAAATGTATGAAAAATCCTATTCATCAAATCCATAAATATCACAGAAGCATTCGTCAGACCAAATGACATAACAAGGAATTTGTAATGCCCATATTTGGTCCCGAAATTCATTTTAATACATCTTCTACTCTTACCTTTACTTGATGGTAGCCTATCTGAGGTCGATTTTAGAATATACCCGTGTACCCTAGAGCTGATCGAACAAGTCATCAATATGGGGTAAAGGATACTTGTTCTTAATTTTCAATTTATTAATCTCCCTATAATCTATGCACATCCTCATAGACTCGTCCTTCTTCTTCACAAATAGTACTGGAGCTCCCCATGGAGATACATAAGGTTGTATGAAGCTCTTATCAAGCAAATCCTGCAACTGATCTTTTAATTTTGCCAACTTTGTCGGCGCCATTTGATATGGTGCTTTAGAGATCGGCGCTGTACTTAGAAGTAGATCAATAGGAAAATCTACCTCACGATCAGGTGGTAAACCTAGAAATTCATCTGGAAACACATCTATAAATTCTTTCACTACTGGCATGTTAATAAGCTTCAATTCATTCTCCGACATTTCTTTTACAAAGGCTACAAATCCCTCACAACCACTCACGAGTAGCCTCCTTGCCTGAACAGTTGAGACCATCTGAGGTAGATACTGCACTCGTTATCCTGTAAATATGAATTCAGGTCTTCCTGGAGGTCTAAATATCACTTCTCTCACATGACAGTCTATACTGGAAAAATTAGTTACTAGCCAATCCATGCCGAAAATAATATCAAATCCATGCATGTCTAGCACTACCAAATCAACAGATAGAATCCTCCCGTGAATATCAACTGGACAACCACGAAGTACCCTACTACATCTCACCACTATCCCAGTCGACATAGCTACTAATAATTCAACATCTAATGTTTGTGTTTTAGCCCCACACAATTTAACACATTCCACAGATGCAAACGAGTGTGTGGCCCCTGAGTCAAATAGTGCAATAACTTTAAATGAAAACATATTAACCGTACTTGTCACCACGTTGCCGTCCACCTCAACATCACCCGACATCAGAGCAAAAACCCTAGCTGGAGCCATATTCCTCTGCTGGCCTCCACGTGACGCCTAGTAGCCTCCTCGAGTAGGTCTACGAGCAGGAGCAGCACCAATATGAGCCTGAAAATCCCTCATCACATACCCTAGCTCCCCACAGTAGAAGCAGATACCTCACCTGGCATGACACTCCCCCAAGTGTCTCTTCCCACAAGTCGGGCAAGCTGGAAGTGGCTGCATACCTTGGAAATTGCAAGTCCCTATCTCCTACCTTCGGTCTCTGTAATAGCCACCCTGCTTCCACGAACCACGGCCGACTCCTGATTACATGCCAAAACTGCGTAATTAGGCATCTTAATCCGGGATTTATGGCTTATATTTTTAATAAAGTGCTGAATTTATCATTTTTGAGTTTTATTGCATAATTTATGAATTTTTGGTAATTTTTTTATCGCAGGAAAATTCCCAAGAACCAAAACCGGTACCTGTTCGTAAATCGTGCATAAATTTTCTGTTCAAGCTCCGATCGAGATGATTTAAATTTTTGGAGAAAGAGAAAAGGATTATCTACGACTTCTGTGTTTTGAGTTCTGAGCAAAATGGATTTCAAGAGGGTCAAAACTGGCCGTGTTCAGAGAAGAAAAGAAAATATATATATATATATATTAAGTTCACTTGATGTGACCCGGCCATGCAGGCAGGCTCGGGTCAAGTTGTCGGATCCTCCATACAGGTCATAGGGCCTTCCCCCATTCCTTTTAAAATCCTCTTTTTCTCCTTCTTCTTTTCTTGGCGAGCCCCGCCTTTTCTCCCTTTTTTCGTTTCTCTTTTCTTTACTTGGTTTTCCTTCTCTCCCTGCTCTTCTTCCCAAACTCTCCCTTTACTTTATTTTTATCATTCTTGTTCTCTTCCCCTATCTTTCTCTCTCCCTCTCCTTATCTATTCTTCTCTAGCCTTCTCCCAGCTGCAGCTCCCATGAGCCACACCACTCTCTGCAGCACGAACCAACCACCAAGCTCCAGCCCTCAGCCAGGACTCCACCTGAGCAGTAGCTCCAGTTACAGATCAGCAACCCAAGCACCAGAAACATACCAATAGCCTCCATTGCCTACAGGTTCAAGCATTCTCTACAACACTTCCATGGCCGAAAGCCTCCATGAGCCCTTGCTCTCTTTCTCTCTCTCTCTCTCTCTCTCTCTCTCTCTCTCTCTCTCTCTCTCTCTCTCTCAACTTTTCTTTATGTTTATTTTATTATTATTAATTGCTTGAGTATTGGATTAAAATGATTTGAATTGTATTAAAGTTTTTTTATTTTAGACTTTGATTGCTGTTTAGAATTTTTTTTTATTAAAGTACGCATTTTTATTGGGGTATTTATTTAGGTTCTTTATTCTTCTTACAATATTTATTTATCTATTTACTTATTTTCTTTTTCTTTCAATTAAGTCTATGTTAGAATTATTTATCTATTTAATTAGTTGTTTTTCAAGAAAGTTTAATTTTTTTTGTTGAATCTCGGTTTAGTTAGGGTCGGTTTGTTAAAGTTCATTTTTTTTTCCATGTTCCGTTATCATTTGAATGTTTTCTTTTCATTAGAGTTCATGGTTGTGTTTAATTTGTGATTGTGGTTCAAGTTCTTGATTGCGTTAGAGTTCCAGTCTTTATTGCATATTTTGAATCCAATTGGGTTTTTATTGCGTATTTTTAATTCAATGTTCTAGGTTGCCATTTTTAATTAACGCATGTTTCAGTGTTTCCTTAAGTAGTCTAGAGTTTGCATTAGTATTCTTTAATTCAATGCATGCTAGTTTTAGGATTTCAATTTATGTGTTATTTAATTCGTTAAAAGTGAAATTGAACAATCTTGAGATCCCAAATCTGAACTAAGTTCAGTACTCTCTTAATTTCGATTGGGAGAATGTAAAATTTGAGATTAAAATGCATTCCCTGAGGAAACGATCTAGCCCTTGGGCTGAATATTACACGAAATAACTCTTATATTTGGGATAGTTTTTGAGCTGCTCATTTTTTGAGTGAGTCAACTCCCTGCTGGGAACTAGAAGGTGTGGATCTCTTCTTCTGCCTCTACTCCTCAGCCTCCAACCGCTCCCCAACCTCTACTATGGTGGCCCTATCAACCACCTCAGCAAAATCCTACAATTTTAGTATCGACACTTGCTTGTATATTTCTCTCCTCAGTCTTCTTTCAAACTGCTGTACCTTCTTCACCTTATCTGGAATAATGTACAGGGTGAAGCGAGATAGTTTGATGAACCTCACCGCGTACTGATGCAGAGTCTGCTATCCCTACTTCATATTTAGGAACTCCTCTATCTTAGCTTCCTTAGACAAAGCTAAAAAATACCTGTCAAAGAAAGTCTCCTTAAACCACTCCCATGTCATCTCCACAGGTACCGTCCTCTGCTGCCCCAAGAGTTTCACCGCCGTCTACCACCTCTTAGCTTCTCCAGTTAATCTATAGGTAGTAAATAGCACCCTCTGCTCCTATGAACACTGCAGCACTATAAATATTTTGTCAATCTCCTGCACCTAGTTTTCAACGACTGCAGGGACTATTCCCATTGAGAAAGCCGAAGGATTCATCTTAATGAACTTCTCTATTGAGCTACCATGGCCTGCCAACGGACCACCATATTCCTTTGAACTCCTGGAAATTTTAGCCATAACTTGCTATGTCACGCTGCATAAGACTGCATTTGAATCACCACTCGCAGCGCCTGAGGGTCTAGCACCCTCATTCCTACTAGCATGAGCACTACTACCACTAGGGACCTCCTGAAAAACAAATAACTTAACTTAGAACCCCCCTTTATTATAGATTTCACCCAACTAATATAATATTTACTCCTAATTAATTCATTTCTCCTGATCTTAATTCAAGGTTCAATCCTTCAACCAAGATACCCAACCCAACGATAGTTTACCATGACTTTCCAAGTTCGTCACCCCAGAAAAATTACACAAACCACCACAGAAGTTCTACATCAAGACAACAAAACCGGACCTTAAATTCCCTTATCCTACACTCTAGTATTATTACTGCTGCATTCTAAAGTCTACAAAACCTAGTATCATATGCTTTGATACCAAACTGTATTGACCTACTTACCTTAGCATATAATAAAACATACTTAATAACAAAGTCAACCCGAACCAATGGGTATTGGGGACAACTTTGACATTCACAGAAGAAACCTAAGCAGCAGTAAATATAAATCACATTTTCATAACCATAAAATATAAAATACCAGAGTCAACTATATTCCCAAAAATCTATGTTTATGTACAATCTCCAAAAATACAACATACATATAAACATATCTAGGGACATCCAACACACATCTACAGTCCTTATATCAAAACTTACCCTCCTAGTGGGGTAGCACTACTAACTCAACGGCGGCCTCGATCTGCCGATTCTTTTGGGTTTCCTGAAAATTATTTAATGTTCGGGGGTGAGACACTTCTCAGTAAGGGAAAAATAAACTAAATACAGTTGTGTGGCAACATGAACATTTAATGCAATTATACATATACAACAAATTTCATATATCTGTAAACATTCATACTTAATAATCATATACTTTTGTATTTTCTAATAAATCATACCGATCATGAAATGTCAATTATAGCTGATAATACTGAAAACATAACTAATATGAATAGCTAGCTGGTGTCATGTATTACCCTCTGTGACGGGTTCTGCAGCCCGAAGGCGGGACCCGACAATGGCTGGGCAACCACTGCCAAGTCAAAAATGTCTGTAAGTACAATGGGTCCGCCACACCCTACTCCAGAATGTCAGGTGAACATCTACAACTCTACACTGAAAGCCACATCGACTATCCATCTCCCACCCCCTTGTGGGGTGGTTAGCACAAGTCTGAACATAGATATCTTATCTATATAGCTACGGTACCGTGCTTCTGAAACTGAACTAAACTAACATTCGGATTCTGATAACATATAGTACATCATAATATAGCATTTAACATAAATGGATTGATAGAATTTATATTCTTTCATAAATACGGCAGTGCGCCAAACATTTCATAAATATGGCCTTGCGCCAAATATTTCATAAGTATGGCCTTGCGCCGGAAACAAATAACATACACGGTCTTGCGCCAGCTATTAATCATGGCCTTGCGCCAAATATCTCATACATATCATTCCTAAATAAATAAATCATTTATCATGTACTTTAAAATCATAACGTAAAGTATTATTTCATAAATCCTGAAAATATGTTTTACTCGTAAAATTTCCATAACGTAATACTTATCATGTAAAATAATGTTCATGCCACACAGTGCTAAGTAAAATCATGCATTTTATTCTAAAATTACATTTCCTGTAATACAACAGTATTTTCCCAAATATGCATTTTCTCATTAATATTCAAATATAAACATGCTTTTTTGAAAATTAATTTTCTGATAAATAATATTAATTTGCATGGAAAAATAAATGTTTTAGTTTATTCCCTTACCCGACACTGAGAAAAACCCCCTAAAAATCCACTCGTCCTGCACCCGCAAGGTTCCTCGTTCAACACTCTAAATTCAACAACTCCCATAACTAAACTTCAGTATTTTCACGTGAATATCATTTCCTATAACTATGAAAAGACCAAATTTGGCATAAAAAGCTTTACCTCGACTTAAGGATGAATTTCAACTTGCTTCCACCAACAATCCGCTCCGACAGATATGGAGAGAACTTCCCCAGAAGCGTCGTGGTGGCCTCAGATCGTCGATCCGACGTACGACGGAGCTGAAATCATAGAGAGAGGAGAGAGAAACTGTAGGGAGGATAGAGAGAGAGAGAGAGAGAGAGAGAGAGAGAGAGAGAGAGAGATTTTTCAAATTTTTCTGCTTAAAACTAAGTTTTTTGCAGTATTTATAGAGCTAGATTCATCGACGAGACACGCTACCTTGTCGATGAGTCCCTGAAGAGTTTTGTCGACGAACCTTCACTCCTCGTCGACAAAATTTAGAATTGCCAAAACCCTCGTCGATATTCTCTCGTTGATGAGACATGCCCTCGTCGATGAGCCCAATTGCCACGTCGCGTTCATCGACGAAATCTACTGCACCCTCTTTTCAATTCACATTTTTCTCTTTCTTAATTATTATTAAAATACCATTATTATTTGGGTCATTACATTACGCACCTGAGGTGACCAGGGTCAGACGCTTGAGCCTACAATGCCTGTTCAGAAATTCTACAGGAAAATATTCAGGCATTTGAACTTATTCTTCAATCGCCTGAACAGACATAATTTCTGTTTTTCAAGTTATTTTCCAAAATATTTTAGCCATATTGCTTTGCTACTTTAAAATAAAAATTTTCAGGGTTTCTAAAATGAGGTCTCTAAGTCCATGACAACCCCTAATGAGCTTCAAAATATTTCAACATGATATTTAGCATGAAGTACTTACATAGGTAATCCAAAAGCCTTAAACACTCTAAGCTTGAAGTCGTCATATAAGTCTTTTGTTTTTAATCCTCTTAGACTTGAGCATAAGTCAACCTTAGGTTTCCTCATGCTTTTGATCATTTTGGTTCACTTGAACTTTCTTTGGATCATTTTGAAGATGAGTGTAGCTTTAGTACTTAGTGATCTTGAACTTCCATTTCCTTTGATATTTTGAAGTTTGTCATTCAAGCATTCTTGAAATGTCATCACTTAACAAAAACATGTTAAATCAACCTTTATTTGTTATCATCAAAACGGCTTTCGAAAGCCATGTTAGGCCATTATTCTTCCCCTTTTTGATGATGACAAATAAGGAGCAAAGATGAGAGAACCTTTGAAAAGGCTCCCCCTCACAATAAGCATGCCTATTTAACAAATATGAAAAATGATGAATTCAAATATGAGTAAGCTCAAAAAATAAGTCACAATCAATTATATTCCATTATAGCTCATGTCAACATATATGCTTATAGTTTTGTTTTGCTTATGTTCTCACGTTCATTTTTGCTTTTACTCCCCTATGTTATATGCCAAGATTTATGCCTTTACTTATTTTCTATGTTCTCATCTTGCATGTTTGCTATGTTCTATTTTTTCATGTTTACTTTCTTATGTTTGCTCAATATCTCTCCCTCTTTGACATCAATCAAAAAGAAAAGAAGGGTATAGGCACAAAGAGTCTTTAGCACATTAAGAGCATAGTCACATTACATAAGGGCATAAGTAATGATGTTACAAGCCAAACTTCAAGAAAAACAAACAAAGCTACATAAAACAAATCTAATACATAGATAGTGCTTAATACAATACAAAGTGACAAATCAAGCATCCGTTATCATTAGCATCATCATCATTCTCTTCAGCTTCTTCTTCATCACCTTCCTCTTTATCACCTTCCTCACTTCCTTCCTCAGAATCTTCATCATCACTCCGAGGAGCAAAGCTAGTGTCTATAGGATCAACATCACGAGATGAGCTAGCCAGATATTGCTTGATACGAGTGAGGTGCTGATCAAGTGAGGAAATATTCTCTTGAAGGGTTTGAAGTCCATATTGCATGTCTTTGCAGAAAGTAGAGAATTCATGATGCAAAGGAATGAACCAAGGGGGAGTGTCAGCTTAAGGTCCTTGGTCCTATGTTGGAGGAGGAGGAGGAGGTACAACTGCTACTCTTTGAGGTCTTCCTCCTTTCAAGAACCAACCCTTATCATTCTTTTGCTCATTTTCTTGAGGGTTGTAAAGGTGAAGAGGTCATATCGAGTACGTTTCATGAACAACTCAAAAGGTGTGGTAATATTAAGCTCAGCAAAAATAAGGTTCAACACACCACCATATGGAAGAGTTACACGAGTAGCTTCCAACTTGGCCCACATCCATTTCAAAATGAGGTTGGAGAGATCAAGTTTCTTCCCCCTTAGTAAACACCATAAAACAAAGCAATCGACATAGGAAAGATGATCATATGAGTCGGCCTTTGGTAGGATGTTGTTGGAGATGATTTTATGAAGTATGTGGGCCTAAAGGTTCAACTACTTATTCATATGTGGATGGCCAAAATATATGGGTTCATTTACCATAATCAAAGGCAAAAACTCTTCGGGTGTGAAGCCTTGCTCTAGAATCCAAGTTTGAGCAAAGGTGGGACATTCAAATTCACCTAGGGTGATATGCAAAATGGGAGCTAAGATTTGAGGAGTCAAAACAAATTTCTTTCCTCTAACCTCAGTGGTTAGAACATTATCGCCATGGATCATTTTTGCATAAAATTTTTTTGAATAGATTGGGGTACATTCCTTTGGCTTGATAAATAGCAAAATATTTCCAACCGATATTCCTAAACATAGGCAATATTTCAGGAAATTCGGAATCAAATAAGGTGGTGTCGATCATCTTACCAAAATTTGGGTCCATAAAACGGAGACTAGAATGATAATGAAGCTTCGGTTGGGGAGTGACTAGTCATTGCTTGATGTTGTTATCGTCCCTTCCGAACGAAGATCCTCGGTTTACAATAGTCTTGGCATGAGGCATCTTGGATTTTTGAAGGATGGAAGAAATAAGCCAAGAGGAACCCTAGAATCTGAGGGAAAATATGTAGGAGAAGGAGTTTGGGGCTGTGATTTAAGGGATTTTGAGTGAGGACGCAAGGGAGACAAAAGGTTGGAACTTTGTGTGAGTGACGGAGCAAAATTCAGTAGCCTGAAGTTAGGATTTTTGCACTTAAAATATATATATCACGTGAGTTTAGGCGCTTGAAGATTAAGTTCAATTGTCTGAAGATTTATAGAATTTAATTCTCAACAGGCAATAACACCTCAGTCACTTGAGGTCCGATAGCTCAGGCTCTTGAGCCTAAAAAAATGCACTGTGTAGGCGCCTAAACTTCCAAGCTCAGTCACCTAAAGTCCGTAATTTTTTAAAATTTCTCTTTTTACTCAATATGAAACCTACCTAAATCACTTCCCTACTATGTAACAGCACAAGTTCTCCTCTAATTGATATAAATATTTCTTTGGGAAGAGGTTTTGTGAAGATATGCACCCATTGGTCATTTTTGTTTATAAATTCAAGTATGATGTCTTCTTTTTTAACATAATCGCTTAGAAAGTAATGTCTTATGTCAATGTGTTTAGTTCTTGAGTGTGATATAGGATTTTTAGATATGTTTATTGCACTTGTGTTATCACACTTAATTGATATGGTGAAATATTCTAAGTTATTGTCCTTTCATTGTTGTAACATGTACACGGTTTGTGCACAACAACTCCCAACTGCTGCATACTTAGCTTCAGCTATGGATAAGGCTATGGAGTTTTGTTTCTTAGAAAACTAAGACACTAGAGATCATCCTAGTAAATGACAAGTCTTACTTGTACTGTTTCTATTTATTTTACACCCTACATAATCAACATCCGAATAGCTAATCATTTCGAATCTAGTGTCCTTAGGATACCAAAGTCCTAAATCAGTTGTTCCTATAAAGTATCTAAGGATTCTTTTAAAGGCTATTTGATGTGATTCTTTAGGTGCTGATTGAAACTGTGCACACATGCATACACTAAACATTATATCGGGCCTACTAGCTATTAGGTATAGCAAACTTCCTATCATACCTCTATAATATTTCAATTCTACCGGTTTCTCTTTTTCATCTTTATCAAGGCATATGGAAGTACTCATAGGGGTACTTATAGGCTTACTACTTTCCACATCAAATTTCTTAAGCATATCTTTTATATATTTGGATTGACTTATAAAATTTTCATTTTTTTCTTATTTGATTTGTAATCATTGGAAGTAGTTCAATTCTCCCATCAGGCTCATTTAAAATTCCTCTTGCATACATTTGGCAAATTCCTTATGTTGAATTTTTTGAGTCCAATCCCTGTTTTTGATAATGAAAAACCACAAGTTACTTATGTGTATATCTAGTGATTGAACAGGTTATAATTAAATACACGCATAAGGGGACTGAGAATGGAAGCCAAAGACGCATAAAGCTCATATGATCAAGGGTTTACAATGAAGATTAAATAGCAAAGAAGATCAAGAACAGGACATTTTGATTTTGTTTGTATAATGCATTTAAATTTTAATATATTGGTCTATAATAACTGCATACATCTTACATAATATGTCTTAATGCTCAGAAAGAACCATAGACGGACCTTAGGGCTGACTTTAGTCAACCTTCGATCAATCGAAACCAAGTTTTTAAGGTGAATCAAAATGCCTAGACCTTAGAGAGACCCTAAAACCCTGCACTTCACTTAAAGAAAATAATAGAGGTAAAATATAACCAAGGTTGAAAATTGGAAAGTATTTGGGCAACCAAACCTTGGCGTTGAAAACACCTCGGTCCATCGAACAACTAAAAAGTAAACTAAACAAATTTGAACTAAATGTCCATGGTCAACAGAACCCAAGTCTTGACTTTTCCAACAACTCGGGGGCCCAAACATTTGCCTTCAAAATTTCCTTGGGCGACCGAACATGCAAGCTCGGTAAACCGAACTTGAGGACGGGCAACCGAATCTCGAACATTTTGAAAATCGCCTAGTTCAGCCACTCGAACAATTTTTCAGGCACCCGAAATTCAAAATTGCCTTTTCCTCATGTGTCTGTTCGGGCGACCGAACCTATGGCTCGGTCGACCAAAAATCTCGGGTTGGGGTATTTTTAAATGCTAAAATGGGTTTAAAATTTAATTAAACTTTTTCTAATAATACACCGCATGTCCCCAATGATCAAAAAATTCACAGATTCTATATATACCCTTCATAAGCCAAAATTAGCAATTTTGATTAGCTTAACTTTTCTCTTAAATCTTTTTCCTAATCAAAGTTCCCCCACATATTCTTTTACTTGAAATATCATTTTGGGGTCAAAATTTTCATACTCTCCAAACACTCTCTTTCATTTACTCTTGAAAATCATTTTTACAATAGAGTATTATTTAGGCATTTTGTTTACATTCAAACCCTAGGTTCTCCTATGTTCTATTGAAAATATTTTTTGGAGAAATATTTGGTTTAGGGTTTAAATCTTTGAGGTGCTCATCATACATATTATATTCAAAGATTACAAAAATTATTTTGAAAGCACCCTTACCCCCTGAGCATTATTTCATATCATTGGAGTGTGTATTTTTTATGAGCTTAATATATACCCATGCTTCTATTTTCAAAAGCTCTTGTACAAAATATTTTTTAATTGTACCGATTAGGTTCAGCCCGTAAATTGAACTGGCAAGTCTCAGCCCTGTAAGTGAGACCGGTTCGGTTCAGCTCGAAAATTCAACTGAGGTTTTCCTCGTCTTGTAAGGAGAGGATGTAAATGGCTTCTGCTCTACCCGTTTAAGTGAGCAGGGATAGTGTAATCCTTGGGGGTATGCCTAAAGCGGGGACGTAGGCTGGTTTGGCCGAACCTCAATAACAATTCCATGTGTCACTTTCTCTCTATCTCATTTAAATTCGCGCACTTTAATTTTCGAATGTGTATGCTTTCATTCGTCGTTATAATTATTTGCATGCAAACCTCTATTTTAAATGAGATATGTTTCACATGTATATTTGCTTTTATTGTTTTATTAATTTACTTACACACGTGAAAATGAGATATGATCTGTGGTGAATCGGCATAAATGTTTAATTAGCCGAAAGGTTTTTTAAAACCAATTCATCCCCCCTCTTGGGATCACACCAATTCCAACACCTTACATAGATTATCATTAGTTGCACCAAAAATAATATAATCTACATAAATTTGGATTATGAGCATGTCTTCTTTCATAGTCTTAATGAATAAGGTACTATAAACCTTTCCTCTAGAAAACTCCTTTTCTAGTAAGAATCCACTAAGTCTTTCATACCAAGCTCTATGGGCTTGTTTTAAACCATATAATGCCTTAGTTAACTTGTACACATATTTAGGTTTTTGTATGTCTTCAAATCCCGGTGGTTGTTCTACATATACCTCTTCATTAATGAAACTATTTAAAAATGCACTCTTTACATCCATTTGATACAATTTGAATTCCTTGTGAGATGCATAAGCTAAAAGCATTCTAATTGCTTCAATTCTAGCTACGAGAGAAAATGTTTCATCATAATCTATTCCTTCTTCTTAGTTGTATCCTTTTACTACAAGTCTAGCTTTATTTCTAACTACAATTCCATTTTCATCCTTTTTATTTTTAAATACCCACTTAGGTCCTGAAATTAGGAATAGCTTCCCAAAAGGGGGGGTGAATTGGATTCTTTTTTATTTTAATAATTTTTAAACTTTTGACACTAAGAAAAACACAATTAATAACTGATAATCACACTTGAAAATACTGAAATTTAAATTCACAAGCCAATCAAGAAACCAAAGCAATTCAACCACTGAACCAAGAATATTAGTACTTTTGTCAATTTCCCTGTAAATGTTTACCACCTTCTTCAAGTAACCTCTTCGTATGCACTTCTCTTGATCAAGATTTTCGCAGATTAACCAACGTACTGCCTTTTGGGTTTCCGAAAACGGTTAATCAAAACGTACTTTCTAAATATCAAGAGTCTTTGTTTATGTCTAACTTTAAAAACTGCAACCTGCACTTTAAATCACACAACAACAGCTTGTACAAAAAATAGGAAGTAAAAAGGAGAGAAAGACACAAGGTTTTTTATGAGGTTCGGCTTCAACATAGCCTACATCCTCACCCTTGGCAAAATACCGAAGGGTTCCACTATAGCAGTTCCTTTACCGGGTGGAACAATGCCTGTTTACAATCACTCCTTGGCCAAGGCTAGAGCCCACCTTCTCCAAACAATATACCCTTGTTTGGTCAATGATCTAACAACCTAGAATCGTCCAAAATCTATAAGAGAGATATCAAAACGCTGGTGTACAAGAGATGCTCACACAAAAAGCAGATTAGTACAAATTTAAACTATGTACTTCAAAAGATAAATATCAAGAAAGAAATATACTTTTGAAGCTTAACAAGAATTTCACCAAATTCCTTTTCTCTAGATGAGAAATCAATAATCTTTCTTCAGGAATTGATGAGTAAGAATATCATTATCACAACACTTTTAGCTTGCAAAAGATTGATCAAGGTGAGACTTTGAGAGCAAAAGAGAGCTTGAGAGATTTTCAATGCTTGGTATACTTTTGATTTACAAGAACAATGTATTTATAGGCTTCCGATCAAGTTTCCTTATTGCAAGAGTTTCCTTAGAGAGTTTCCTAAGTTGTTAGAAAATTTGGGGATCAAATGGCTATATTTTAAAAAATTAAATATTTAAAAATTTTCCCATTGAACAGTGTTCAGATGTCTAAAGATTCGAGTTCAAACGTCTGAAGTTCCTGAAACCCTTTAATAATTTAACTAGACACAGGGTCAGATGTCTGAAGAGAGGGTTCAGACGTCTGAGGTGCCAGGTTCAAATGTCTGAAGTGTCGAGTTCAGACGTCTAAACTGCCTGTTTCTGTTTTGATCCATAAAATCTTCAGATGTCTGCACTTATTCTTCAGACATCTTAACATATAGTTCAGTCATCTGAAGTTGCCACTTCAGTTTTCTGAACTAAAAAGTTCAGTCAGCTGATCTGCCAAGAACCTATTTTAGAAAATATTCTTCTTTAAAATTGATTTGCTTTCTGATTTTTACAAAACTTATTTCAAAAATCTTAAATAGATCTTTAGGTCCTCATAATCTTTTGGAAGAGCTTCAAAACATATTTCAAACGATATTTTAGTTTTTGAAATACTTACAAATTGTTTCCTAAGCCTTTATATGTCATGCTTTAATTCTTTCTCATTCATTGCTCTTTGAAGTTCTTTGAAAATTTGCTTGAGCTAACTTTATCTGCAAATGCCTTAGTTTCTCCTTGGATCATTGATTAGTTGACCCACACTTGATTCATACTTGATCTTTACTTGAACCACACTTGATTTTTACTTGAACCATACTTGATCTTTACTTGAACCATACTTGATCCATATTTCCTGAAACACAAAAACTCAACCTTTCCAAGTTAAATTTTCCTTTGTTTGTTATCACCAAAACCAATTGAAAAACCCCTTTTAGGCTAACAATCTCCCCCTTTTTTATGATGACAAACAAGAAGTAAAGATAAAGGCTTTATTTGAAATGAAGTACTCCTCCTTACTATAAACATTAATAAGCAAGCCATGTAAAATGAAATGAAGTACTCCCCCTTACTATGAGCATTAATAAGCAAGCCATAGAAAGTTCATCATATATCCCTATCAGTTTAAATTCACGTGTGTCTATTCATCATATGTTTAAGTTCTCATGAGCGTCCATATATGTTAGTATTCATATAGTTCATCAAGTTCTCATGTGTCCATTCATCATATGTTTAAGTTCTCATGAGTGTCAATATACGTTAAGATTCATATAGTTCATCAAGTTCTCATGTGTGTCCATTTATGTTAAGATTCATATAGTTCATCAAGTTCTCATGTAGTTCATCAATTCATTTTATCTTTACTAAGCACTGTCTCCCCCTTTTTCATTAGTCAAAAAGAGTAACAAGATTTATAAAAAACCATAAAAAAAAGTCATTTATAACAAAGGTAATCAGTACAAGAGGCAATACATAGAAGTTTCATATGTTCCCATACAAAAATAGAAATGTAACACAAAAAGCTGCATTGTATCATGATTACAGACATCTGAGGTACATAAGTCTTGATACTTTTATGACAAACAAAAATTTTCATAGTGACCTAAGCTAGGTAGTTTCAAACTATCCTAATCTTCTTCTTCAGAGCTATCCCCTTGCTCCTTTTCTTCTTCTTCTTCTTCTTCTTCTTCTTCTTCTTGGGTTCCTTCTTCTTCAGTATTCCCTTCATCACCTTCTTCTTCAAAATCTCCTTCTTTTTCTGCAGAGTCATCATCATCATCTCCACTTTGAGGAGCAGAGCTAATGTCCATGGGATCACTTCCCTTAGAAGGTTTTTCCTGATATTGTTCTATATGAGTGACCCGCTTATCGAGTGATGTGACTTTTTATATAATATTCTAAAGTCCAGTGCGTACTTCAAATGAAAAGCTGGAGAAATCCTTTTGAAAGGATAAAAACCATGAAGGTGTGTCTTGAGATGAACCAAGGTCCTGTGTAGAAGAAGATTGTGCTGCTGTTGATACTGATGCAGAGGTTGAGGCTGAACCTGAGGCTACTGCAGATGCAAGTGGTGCATGTGAAGTTCTTCCTATTTTCAAGTACCACCCTGAACTCCCCTTGCCATACCCCATTTTTTGAGAGAAGTCTCATTGAAAAGATCATATCGCGTTCTCTTTATGAAGAATTCAGAAATATTTGTAACATTTAGTTGAGTTAAGAGAAGAGTAAGAAATCCTCCATAAGTCTAGCTTCTTTCCTTTAAGAAGACACCAAAGAACAAAGCATTCAATATAGGAAAGATGATCAAAAGAGCCTTGTTTTGGTATGATATTGTTTGAAACAAGTTTGTGTAGAATCTTGCCTTTTAGGTTCAGTTGTTTGTATAGCGGAGGATGTGCAAAATAGATGTGTTCATTTTCCATGATCATTGGAAGAAAAGCTTTAGGAGTGAGCCTTGTTCTAGGATCCAAGATTGAGCAAACATAGGACAGTTAAAATCTCCTGGAGTAATTTTGAAAATGGGAGACAATATATTAGAATTCAGCAAAAATTTCTTCCCTTTAACTTCCGAAGAAAAAATCCCATTTTCATTTTTCATATTAGCATAGAAAATTTTGACAAGTTGGGGAAAACAACCTTTGGGTTGTTGAGTGATGAAATAAAGCCAACCAATGTCATGAAATAATGAAAGGATATCTGGAAACTCAGTATTGAAGAATGATACATCCAGAATTTTACCTAAGATTTGTTCTCAGTACTTAGTGAAGTACGATAATGGATTCGAGCTCGAGGAGCAACCAACCACTTGTCAATATTTTGAGCATCTTTCCCCGATGAAGAACCCTTGTTGGTAGTTTGCTTGAGTCGAGGCATGAAAATACTAGATTTTGGATGCCCTAGGTTTCGTGAGGTGATTCTTTGAAGAGGAGAAGCTTCAGAGTGAAGTGATGATGAGAAAATATGGAGAGAGAGAGAGAGAGAGAGAGAGAGAGAGAGAGAGAAAGAGAGAGAGAGAGAGGTGTTCGGACGAGTGGAACAACTTACTTCAGAAGTCTGAAATTAGGGTTTAGCCCGTTAGAAATATTTAAACACCGCGATTTCAGATGTCTGAAGATTTTAAAGCCTTAAATTTGACAAGTCAGTAGGCTCTTAGACGTCTGAAGTCCCAGGTTCAGTCATCTCAACCTGTCTACTACAGTGTTCAGACGTCAGGGATGTTCAAATGTCTGAAGTGTAGAAAAAATGTTGAGATTTCATTTTTAATATACTTATCTACTATGAATTAGCCCAAGTTCTCTTCTAATATGTATAAATCTTTCTTCACTTAGGGGTTTTGTAAATATGTCAGCCGATTGATCACTTGTATTTATAAATTCAAGAATTATATCTTCTTTTTGAACATGATCTCTCAAAAAATGAAATCTTATGTCTATATATTTAGTTCTTGAGTGTGAAATTGGATTTTTAGATATATTTATGGCACTTGTGTTATCACACTTTATTGGTATTGTTTTATACTCTAGATTGAAATCTTTTAATTGTTGTTTCATGTATAAGATTTGTGCACAACAACTTCCCGCTGCCACACGTTCAGCTTTGGCGGTTGATAAGGCTATAGAATTTTGTTTCTTTGAGAACCATGACACCAAGGATTGTCCTAGAAAGTGACATGTGCCACTTGTATTTTTTCTATCAATTTTACATCCGGCATAATCAGCATCGGAGTAACTTATCATATTAAAATCAGTGTCCTTTGGATACCATAAACCTAGATCAAGTGATCCTACCAAGTACCTAAGAATTCTCTTAACGACTATTAAGTGGGATTCCTTGGGTGCTAATTGAAATCTAGCACACATACACACACTAAACATAATATCAGGCCTACTAGCAGTTAAATATAGTAAACTACCAATAATTCCTCTATAGTGTGTTATGTCTACTTGTTTTCCTTTTTCATCTCTATCAAGGCTTGTGGTTGTACTCATAGGAGTTCCTATGGGTTTACTTTGATCCATATCAAACTTTTTAAGAATATCTTTGATGTATTTAGTTTGATTTATAAATGTTCCGTTTTTAGCCTGTTTAATCTGTAATCCTAGAAAATAATTTAGCTCCCCCATCATACTCTTCTCAAATTCTTTTTGCATACATGTGGCGAATTCTTTGCATAGATCTTTATTTGTAGCTCCAAATATAATATTGTCCACATATATTTGAACTATTAGCATATCTTTGTGTTTAGATTTAATGAAAAAAGTACTATCAACCATTCCTCTTGTGAATTCATTTTTAAGTAGAAATTTACTTAACCTCTCATACCAAGCTCTTGGAGCTTGTTTCAAACCATAAAGAGCTTTAGTCAATTTGAATACATGGTTTGGATTTTTAGAATTTTCAAAACCTGGAGGTTGTTTGACATACACTTCTTCATTTATATATCCATTTAAGAATGCACTTTTCACATCCATTTGATATAACTTAAAATCTTTTTGGGCTGCATAAGCTAGAAGCATCCTAATTGCTTCCATTCTTTCTACAAGAGCAAAGGTTTCATCGTAATCAATTCCTTCTTCTTGATTATATCCTTGCGCTACTAGCCTAGCTTTATTTCTTACAACAACTCCATTTTCATCCTTCTTATTTCTAAACACCCATTTGGTTCCTATAATTGATTTATCTTTGGGTTTAGGTATAAGTTCCCATACTTGACTTCTTTCAAATTGATTTAGTTCCTCTTGCATAGCTATAATCCAAGAATCATCATTTAAAGCTTCTTCAATATTTTTGGGTTCATCTTGGGATAAAAAAGCAAAATGATTGCAAATATTTTTTAGTGAGGCTCTAGTGGTTATTCCTTTTGATGTTTCACCAAAAAAATTTTCTTTTGGGTGATTTTTATCATATTTCCATTCTTTAGGAAGTTTTAGATTTTCTGTAAGGTTTTTAGTTGGAGCATCATTACTATTTTCTTCTTTTATTTCAAGGTCTTCTTCTTTTTGTAGAGTATCTTCTTTTTCATCATTCATATCTTTAATGTCATGATTATTTGATTCATCAAATATTATGTGTATTGATTCCATACTAGTAAAAGTTCTTTTATTATAGACCCTATAAGCTTTACTATTTGTAAAGTAACCTAGGAAGATACCTTCATCCGACTTTGTATCAAACTTTCCTAAATCATCTTTAGTGTTAAGAATAAAACATTTGCATCCGAATACATGAAAGTAGGAAATATTAGGTTTTCTATCTTTCCAAAGTTCTTATGGTGTTTTATCTATTTTTTATCTTATCGATACCCTATTTATAATATAGCATGTTGTATTTACAGCTTCTGCCAAAAAGTGTTTAGGTAGATTATTCTCATTAAGCATTGTTCTTGCCATTTCTTGTAGAGTTCTATTTTTCCTTTCTACAATTCCATTTTGTTGTGGAGTTCTAGATGCTGAAAAATTATGAGGATTTCCATGTTCTTTACAAAATTTATCAATTTCCTTGTTTTTAAACTCTCTTCTTTGGTCACTTTTAAAGCTTGTTATATTATAGCCCTTCTCATTTTGTAATTTCTTGCATAAGGTTATTAAAAGGTTACAAGCTTCATCTTTGTTTGCTAGAAATATTACCCAAGTAATCATCTATTATTAAAAAAGCATATTGTTTTCCTCCTAAACTTAAGGTTCTAGTTGGACCAAATAAGTCTAGATGTAAGAGTTCTAGAGGTCTTTTAGTAGATATGTATTTTTTCTTCTTGAAGCTTGTTTTCACTTGTTTTCCCTTTTGACATGCATCACACATCTTGTCTTTTATGAATTTAGTATTTGGTAGTCCTTTTACAAGATTTTTCTTAGATAATTTGGATAGTAGGTCCATGCTTGCATGTCCTAGTTTCCTATGCCATAGCCAACTTACTTCATTCATAACTGTCAAATAAGTTATGTTTTGATTTGCTAATTTCTTAAGATTTATGCAATAGACATTATTTATTCTATGAGTTATAAACAAAGTTTTTTTGTTTTTAGGATTTTGGATAACATATTTTTCTTTCATGAAAATTATTTCGAACCCTTTATCACCTAGTTGACTAACACTTAAAAGATTATGTTTTAGTCCTTCCATCAATAGCACATTATCTATAGTGAGTGAAGGTTCTTCACCGATTTTTCTGATGCCAATGATTTTACCTTTGCCATTGTCACCAAAGGTGACATATCCTCCATCCTTTTTTTTTAATGTAGTGAACTTGGTCTTGTCACCGGTCATGTGCCTTGACCACCCGCTGTCCAAGTACCATTTATCGGTTGACATTGTTGTCCTAAAGCAAACCTACAATAAAGGATACTATGTGTTAGTTTTTGGAACCCAAATTCTTTTGACTTTCTTTGTTTTATTATTAGTTCCATCATTGGCTTTCCATTCTCCTTGAATTTTAACATACTTTCTTTTTAATGGGCAATTAAACATTACATGACCTTTAGTCTTGCACATATAGCAAGTGGTATGTTCATATTTATTGTTTGATGAAGTGCTAGCATGATACATGGCTTCCTTAACAAAGTATCCCATGTATAGCTTTTTATTCCTTTTATTTGCTTTATCGTTGTAGCCTATTCCTTCTTTGTTCCCATGAAACCTTTGCTGTCCCATCATCTTTTTGAAGTTTTCTTTACCTTTGGTAAAGTTATAGATAATCTTTTCTTTATCCTCAACTATCTTTTTGAGTTCATTTATTTCTAGATCCTTTTTATTCAAATTATCTTTATGAGTTTTATCTAACTCTTGTTTTGCTATATTTATTTCTTCTTCCAACTTCTTAATACAATTATTTCTTTCTTCTTCAATAGCTTTGAATGATTCAAGTCACTTCACTAGTTCTTGATTTTGATCTTTCAAAGTAATATTTCTCGTGGAAATTTTTATGAATCTTTTATGTAGTGAGAATAACTCAGCTTGTAATTCCTTATAAGAAGGCAAGCTATCACACGACTCATCACAAGACTCATTTTGAGATTCGGTTGAAGAGTAGTAAGAATTTACCTCTTCGTCATTTGCCGTGAAGCATATATTTGCCATCTCTTGTTCACTTGTTTTGATTTCAGTTTCGGTGGAGCTTGAGTCATCCCAAGTAGCCTTTATAGCTTCCTTCTTTTTCTTCTTGTCTTTCTTGAACAATGGGCAGTCTGGTTTGATAAGCCCTAGTTTTTTGCAATGATTACAAATTGGTGGTTCATTCTTACCTTTATTTTCTTTCCTACTTGTCTCTCTTTTTTCGGTTTTCTTTTTAATAAACTTTCTAGGAAACCTTTTATTTCTTCTGTAGAATTTTCCTAGTCTCTTAGTAATGAATGCTAATTCATCTTGATCTAAGTCACTTGTTTCACTTTCTTCTTCACTAGTGCTGTGGCTAGATGCTTTTAGTGCTATGGATCTTTTATGCTTTGGTTCAAGATTCCTTTCTTTCAAGGACATTTCATAGGTGAGAAGTGAGCCAATTAGTTCATCCAAAGAGGTAGTCTTAAGGTTTCTACCTTCCGTGATAGTTGTAGCCTTTGGTTCCCAAATAAAGGGAAGGCCTCTCAGAATTTTTCTGATCATTTCATAGGTAGTATAGGTTTTTCCTAAGGCGCTTAAGGAGTTTATTATATGGGTAAATCTGGTGTACATGCTTGATATTGTTTCATTACGATTCATCTTGAATGCTTCATATTCGCTTGTTAACATGTCTATCCTATTATCTCTAACATCAATGGTTCCTTCATAAGTTACTTCTAATTTGTCCCAAATTTCCTTAGCTGTTTTAAAAGCCATGACTCTGTTAAATTCATTAGCATCTAATGCGCAGTATAACACATTTATAGCACTTGCATTTATTTGAAGCATTTTATAATCTAAGTCGGTCATATCTTTCTTTTCTTTTGGAATATGTTTTCCATCAACTATCTTAGTAGGAATAAGGTTTCCATCCATAATGACTTCCCATGCTTTCTAATCCATGTGTTGGAGATATATTTCCATTCTCTTTTTCCAAAAGGTATAATTGTGTCCACAAAAGATTGGTGGACAGGTTGAGGATTGGCCTTCACCGAAGGGTGCTACTCCAATATTTGCCATTTGATCTTTTTATAGTTTCTTGTTAGGAATTTATATAGCTTGGCTCTGATACCAATTGAAATTAGGAATAGCTTCCCAAGAGGGGGGTGAATTGGATTCTTTTTTATTTTAATATTCTTTTAGCTTTTGACACCAAGAAAAACACAATTAATAACTGATAATCACATTTGAAAATACTGAAATTTAAATTCACAATCCAATCAATGAAACCAAAGCAATTCAACCGCTCAACCAAGAATATTAGTACTTTTGTCAATTTCCCTATAAATGTTTACCTCCTTCTTTGAGTAACCTCTTCGTATGCACTTCTCTTTGTCAATATTTTCATAGATTAACCAACGTACTCCCTTTTGGGTTTTCGCAAACGGTTAATCAAAACGTACTTTCTAAATATCAAGATTCTTTGTTTATGTCTAACTTTAAAACCCGCAACCTGCACTTTAAATCACACAACAACATCTTGTACAAAAAATAGGAAGTAGAGAGGAGAGAAAGACACAAGGTTTTTTACGAGGTTCGGCTTCAACACAGCGTACATCCTTGCCCTTGGAAAAATACCAAAGGGTTCCAGTTCCGCTACCGGCTGGAACAACGCCTGTTTACAATCACTCCTTGGCCAAGGCTAGAGTCCGCCTTCTCCAAACAATATACCCTCGTTTGGTCAATGATCCAACAGCTTGGAATCGTCCAAAATCTACAAGAGAGATATCAAAAAGCTGGTGTACAAGAGATGCTCACACAAAGAGCAGATTAGGTCAAATTTAAATTATGTACTTCAAAAGATAAATATCAAGAAAGAAATATAATTTTGAAGCTTAACAAGAATTTCACCAATTTCCTTTTCTCCAAATGAGAAATCAGTAATCTTTCTTCAGGAATTGATGAGTAAGAATATCAGAATCACAGCACTTTTAGCATGCAAGAGATTGATCAAGGTGAGACTTTGAGAGCAAAAGAGAGCTTGAGAGATTTTCAATGCTTGGTATATTTTTGATTTACAAGAACCATGTATTTATAGGTTTCCAAGCAAGTTTCCTTGTTGCAAAAGTTTCCTTAGAGAGTTTCCCAAGTTGTTAGAAAATTTAGGGCTCAAACGGCTATATTTTAAAATATTAAATTTTAAAACATTTTCCTTTGAACAGTGTTCAGATGTCTGAAGATTCGAGTTTAGACGTCTAAAGTTCCTGAAACCCTTTAAAAATTTAACTAGACACAGCATCAGATGTCTAAAGAGAGGGTTCAGACATCTGAGGTGTCAGGTTCAGATGTCTGAAGTGTCGAGTTCAGACGTCTGAACTGCCTATTTCTGTTTTGATCCATAAAATCTTTAGACGTCTGCACTTATTCTTCAGACATCTGAATATATAGTTCAGTCATCTAAAGCTGCCACTTCAATCATCTAAACTGAAAAGTTCAGTCATCTGATCTTCCAAGAACCTGTTTTAGAAAATATTCTTCTTTAAAACTAATTTGCTTTCTGATTTTTACAAGATTTATTTCAAAAATCTTAAATAGGTCTTTAGAGCCTCATAATCTCTTTGAAGAGCTTCAAAACATATTTCAAATGATATTTTAGCTTTTGAAATACTTACAAATTGTTTCCTAAGCCTTTATATGTCATGCTTGAATTCTTTCTCATTCGTTGCTCTTTGAAGTTCTTTGAAAATTTGCTTGAGCTAACTTTATCTGCAAATGCCTTAGTTTCTTCTTGGATCATTGATTAGTTAACCCACACTTGATTCATACTTGATCTTTACTTGAACCACAATTGATTTTTACTTGAATCATACTTGATCTTTACTTGAACCATATCCATATTTCCTGAAACACAAAAACTCAACCTTTCCAAGTTAAATTTTCCTTTGTTTGTTATCACCAAAACCAATTGAAAAACCTCTTTTAGGCCAATAGTTCCTATGATTGAATGGTTATCTGGTTTGGAACTAATTTCCATACTTTACTTCTTTCAAATTGATTTAATTCTTCTTGCATGGCAATTATCCCTGAGTCATCACTTAGGGCTTCTTCTACATTATTTGATTCATCTTGAGATATGAAAGCATAGTGATTGCATAGATTTTTCAAGTAGGATTTTATAGTTATACGTCGTGATAGTTCTCATATTACTGAATCTTTTGGATGATTTCTTACATATTTCAATTCTTTTGGTAATTACGTATTTTCAACAGCACCATTTTTTTATTTTTTTTCACTTTATTCTTCATTTTCTTCTACTATATCTAAGTCTTCTAGTTTTTGAGTAGTTTGAACTTCTTCAACTTTTATTGGTTTATTGAATGGACTTTCTTCATCAAATGTCAAATGAATTGATTCCAAGATTCTAAGTGTTCACTTATTGTATATTCTAAAGGCTTTGCTTTTTAATGAATACCCTAAGAATATCCCTCCATCAGCTTTTGCATCAAACTTACCAAAATCATCTTTATCATTTAATACATAGCATTTGCAACAAAAAACACAAAAGTAAGAGATGTTAGGCCTTCTACCTTTCCAAAGTTCATAGGGAGTTTTATTCAAATTTGATATTATTGAAACTCTATTTATCACATAGCATGCGGCGTTTACTGCTTTAGCCCAAAAGTATTTTGGTAGATTATGTTCATTTAATATTGTTCTTGCCATTTCTTGAAGAGTTCTACTCTTTATTTCAAAAACTCCATTTTGTTATGGACTTTTAGGTGTTGAAAAGTTATGATTAATTCCATTTTCATTGCAAAATTTATCAACATTTTGTTGTTGAAATCTCTTCCTTGATCATTTCTTATATTTGAAACATTATATCCTTTTTCATTTTGAAGTTTCTTACATAAATTTATTAACATGTTACAAGCTTCATCCTTAGAGGCTAAAAGCAATACCCAAGTAAACCTAGAGTAGTCATCAACTATGACAAAGGCATATTGCTTACCTCATATGCTTTGAGTTCTAGTAGGACCAAACAAATCCAAATATATAAGTTCTAAGGGTCTACTAGTAGATATATGTTTCTTCTTTTTAAAACTTGTTTTGATTTGCTTTCCAAGTTGGCAAGCATCACAAATTTTATCTTTTATGAATTTTGTATTTGGTAAACCTTTAACTAAGCTCTTTCTAGTTAAGTTTGATAATAGGTCGAGGCTTGCATGTCCTAGTCTTCCATGCCAAAGCCAACTAACTTCATTCATGGTAGCCAAGCATGTTACATCTTGAAGGGTTAAGTTTTCAAGGTTTATACAATATACATTGTTTACTCTATAAGTTGTGAAAAGAATTTCATGTTTTCTAGGATTTTGAACCATGCACTTATCTTGCTTAAAGATTATATCAAACTCTCTGTCACTAAGTTGACTTATTCTTAAGAGGTTATGCTTTAATCCATCAACTAACAAAACATCATCAATTGTAAGTAAGGGTTCTTTACCAATTTTACCTATTCCTACAATTTTACCTTTGCCGTTGTCACTGAAGGTCACATGTCCTCCATCTTTTTGAACTAGGTACGTGAACTTTGTTCTATCTCCCGTCATATGTCTTGAACACCTGCTGTCCAAGTACCATTTTTTCTTTGATGGAATAGTCCTAAAGCATACCTACAAGGAAGGATTCACGCCCAAACCTTCTTAATTCTTTTTAATTCATGCCTAGTTTTAGTGTTTATTTTCCATTCATTCTTGATTTTGACATATTTCTTTTTAAGTGGACAACTGAACTTTATGTGCCCCTTATTCCTACACAAGTAGCAAGTGGTGTTCTTATGTATATTTGTAGAAGATGTGCTTGCATAGTATTTTTTTTTTTTTTCTTTTACTAAATATCCTATAAATAAAATTTTCTTCTTTTTGTTTTCAATTCCATTGTAACCTATTCCTTATTTGTTACTAATCATCCTTTTTTGTCCAACCATCTTTTCAAAATTCTCTTTTCCTCTAGTAAAGTTGTAAATGATTTTATCTTTATCTTCAATTTTGCTTTTAAGATCACTTGTTTCTAGGTCTATCTTGCTTTCATCATTTACTTGTAGTTTTACTAATTCTTGAGACATATTGTTAATTTTCTTCATTAAATCATCAATATGAGAATCTTTTTCTTTTTCAGCTGATTTAGAACTTCCTAGTTGATTCTTAAGATTTTCATTTTGTTCTTTCAAGGCTATGTTTCTTTTAGACACTTTAATGAACTTATTGTGTAAGTTGAATAATTCAGCTTGGATTTCCTTTTATGAAGGCATACTATCACATGAATTATTACTAGACTCTCCACTAGATTCTTTCGATGAACTATAATAAGAGTTTACCTCAACATTGTGTGCCATAAAGCACATGTTGGCAACTTCTTGTTCACTTGATTCATCCTTCGATTTGTTTGAGCTTGTGTCATCCCACGTAGCTTTCATTGGCTTCTTTTTCTTCTTCTTGTCCTTCTTCAGCTATGGACAATCGGGTTTAATGTGTCCAACCTTCTTACAATTATAACATGTAGGTAGATCGTTCTTAGTTTCCTTTATGTTTGTTTTTCCTTTGTTAGTTTTTAATCCTTTAAACTTTAGAGGGAATTTCCTATTCTTCTTGAAAAAATTTTTGAGTCATTTAGTCATAAAGGCTAATTCTTCATCATCTAATTCATTGTCTTCATCCTCATCACTAGAACTTTCTTTACTAGCCTTAAGGGCTATTGATTTCTTGTTTTTATTATTGTTCTCTGAATTTCTTTCATTCATTTCCATCTCATATGTGAGAAGAGGTCTAATTAACTCATCAAGGGAGGTATTTTTCAAACCTTCCGTTATTGTTGTGGCCTTTAGTTCCCATATTGAAGGAAGTCTTATTAGGATTTTTCTAATCATTTCATATGTTGTATAAGTTTTCCCTAATGCATTTAAAGAATTTAATATGTGAGTGAACCTAGTATACATGCTAGTGATAGTTTCTTCCGGATTCATCTTAAAGGCCTCATACTTGCTAGTGAGCATGTCGATTCAACTATCTCTAACATCTATAGTTCCTATATAGGTTACTTCTAACTTGTCACAAATTTCTTTGCCTGAATTACATGTCATGACCATATTAAACTCATTTACGTCTAAAGCACAATATAGTGCATTCATGGCACTAAAGTTAACTTGCATCATTTTATAGTCATTATCAGTCAAGTCTTTTTCTTCTTTAGGAACTTCTTTACCATCTACTAATTTAGTGGGAATGTAGTAACCATGTGTGACAACTTTCCATGTTTTCCAATCCATGGTTTGAATATATATCCTTATTCTTTGTTTCCAAAACGTATAGTTTAAACCACGAAAGATAGACGGTCTAGTAAAGGATTGGCCTTCAGTAAAAGGGGATTCACCTAAGTGTGTCATTTAGACCTTTATAAAGCTTCTAATTAGGATTTGCTATAACTACCCTCTGATTCCAATTGAAAGTCAAGGTGTAGTCCCAAGAGGGGGTGAATTAGGTTTATAAATTTTTTTTTTTAAGTCTTTTTAACAAATTCACAATCTCTTTTTTTTTTTTTTTTACATAGTAACCGCACAAGAAATTTTTTGATTTTAAATACTCAAACAAATCAACCACAATCACAAACACAACACCAAGTAGCAACCAATCAATCAATTACAATACTTAACCAATTTGTGAGAGCTGCAACAATTCCTTTTTTTTTTTTTTTTTTTTTTTTGAGTTTGCAAAATTTCTGTTTTTAGCCCTGTATGAATGATTTTTGTGCACTTTTTTTAATTAAGATTTCCGTAAGCGATTAATCAGCGTAGTCCCTTTAAGGTTTCTGTAAACGATTAACCAACGTACTTTCTTAAATTAAAAGGTCTTCTCAATCTCAGTTTTCAACAATCCTGCACTTTGAAAAAACAATTTGTATATGCTGAAATTTAAATAGAAAAGGGTACAGAGTGAGACCAAGATTTTTACAAGGTTCGGCTTATCCCCAGCCTATGTCCTCGCCTTAGGCTAGACCACCTAAGGATTCCAGTAACACGTTCCTTTACGGGCGGAACAAACCGATTACAATCCTCCTTTGGGGTGGAGCCCCCTCTTCAAGTGATACCCCACGCTCGGTTACAACGATCCAATGACATGAACCGTCAAAGAAACAAGAAAAAAGAAACAATTTATTTTGTACAAAGAATGCTCTCAAATAGAGCTGGTTAGTACAATTGAAAGCACTAATATACTTCAATAACGAATATCAAAATAAATTGAATTAAAGCTCAAGAACTAATTCACCAGATTTCTTCTCTAGACAGGAACCTGCAATTCAAATGTTTAGAGCTCAAAGAAGAATGATCCAGACTTCAGAATAACTCAGCAATTTAGAATGAAAGAGTGAGCAAGAGAGCTTTGAGAGAGCAATAGAGCTTTTAGCTTGAGAGTAGATTTTTCAATGCTTGGTCTTATTTTGATTAGTGAAAACATATATTTAAAGACTCAAAAAGGTTTAATTCGTGTTGTCCAAGTTACTTGGAGTGTTTCCCAAGTTTCTAAAAAAATTGGGGCTTAAGAAACTTAAATTTGAAATTTAAAACTTTTAAAAAATATAATCGTTAACAGTGTTCAGGCGCCCGAGGTCTTGGGGTCAGTCGCCTGAGGTTTCCTTAAAACTATGAATTTTCTATTATAAAATAGGTCAGGCGCCTAAGGTGACTAGGGTCAGTCGCCTGAGTCTACACTACCTCTTCCAAAATTCTCCAGGAAAATCTTAAGGCACCTAAACTTATTCTTCAATCGCTTGAATAGACATAAATTCTATTTTTCACGTTATTTTCCAAAATCATTTAGCCATCTTGCTCTGTTACTTTAAAAGAACATTTTCCAGGGTTTTTAAAATGAGGTCTCTAAGTCCATGACAACCCCTAAGAGTTTCAAAACATTTCAACACGATTTTTTGCATTAAGTACTTACACGGGTAATCCTAAAGCCTTAAACACTCAAAGCTTGAAGTCTTCATATGAGTCTTTTGCTTTGAATCCTCTCAGACTTGAGCTTGAGTCAACTTTAGGTTTCCTTATACTTTTGATCATTTTGGTCCACTTGAGCTTTCTTTGGTTCACTTTGAAGATGAGTGTAGCTTTAGTACTTAGTGATCTTGAACTTGCATTTCCTTTAATATTTTGAAGTTTTTCATTCAAGCATTCCTCAAATGTCATCACTTAACAAAAACATGTTAAATCAACCTTTATTTGTTATCATTAAAATGAGATTCGAAAGCCATGTTAGGCCAACACGAAGGATTCATGTCAGTGAATTGCTAGATCGTACAACCCTGATCAGCTAGTAGGCATCCCTGTTCTCTGATATTATGGGCGATTTTTGCCATAACTTGTTATGCTACACTACGCAGCACCCCATACTGGAAGGCCCTACATCACTAGTACCACCGATGTGTGCATAGCTATTTTCGGGGTCCATCCTACATTAACACTAGAATAATCTGAGAATCCTAACTTCATAATACACTTCTTACATTAAAGCAACTAAGAATCACAACATATCTTCATACCACCAATTCACTAATTTAAGGCTCAATCTTACCATTCATAAAAAAACCGACGATAGTTTACCAAGGCTTTTCTGAAATCGTCACCCTAGGAAAATCACAGGAACTACCCCAAAGTTCAGCCACCAAACTACAAGACAAAACCCTAAATTCTCGTCCTAATCTCCCACATTGACTTTACCAAAATCTTAGTCCATCTTCTACCTATCCTCATCAAAATCCATTCCTGTACTCTGGTATTGTTTTCCATTATTCACTAATGTCTACAGAACCTAGCTACCTAGGCTCTAATACCAAACTTGTAACAACCCAAAAATTATTACCATTATATATATATATATATATATATATATATATATACATATGTATGTATGTATGTATGTATGTATTTATTCTGCAACCATATAATATTACTCTGATACCTATAACAATATCCACTATAACGTCTCGAACCTCAAGTGGTATCGAGGATACCTGTTCACAAAACATACCACCTATGCATCGGGAAAACATAAAAATATATTAACCTTATTTACAATATCAAAGTTTTCGTATTTCCCAAAATATACATATACATCTCCTAAAAGAAATGCAATGTCCTAGGGACATACCCCAAAATAAAACTCCCAACTCAAAAACTTACCCTGTAGCGAGGGTTGTACTAAAGTCCCCTCTATCTGGAAGCTTGCTCTACACGTCTATTTGGATCACCTGAAATTTTCAGAATTCTCGATGAGACACCTGTCAGTAAAGTGGAATAAATTACAACTAGTGTGTGGAAAATGGGTTTTACTTGAATAACATAATTATTAAATCATTTATAATTGCTACAACATTTCAATTGAAAGCATATCATAACTCACACCTATGTATTTTAATATAAGCTTTCTATTTGAACATACTTTTAACTGTAATAGATAGCTCCTGATCTCTATAAAACTATATACATTTATTTATATAACTATGTGTTGACCCTATAGGTCATACCCTGTTTTGATTATGATAAATACTCAGGTATTTAATGATTGCCGAGTTGATGTGCAGGTTTATCTTGGTAGTATCCTATGATGGCACTCGGAGACCCGGAGGAAAATGAAGACTTTGAAGACCCTAGATATAATTTATTTGTTATAATTTATATTCGGTTCTGTAATATTTAAGTCATAAAGGTTTTTAATAGTAAATAGGGATTGGTTTGTAATAAGCTCACACACATCACATATATGATTTACTACGTAAGCTCAAACAAACCGTGAATGAGAAATGACCTTAGAAAGACCTTAGGGCTTACCTTTCGGTCGACCGACACCGAACTTTTTCGATGTCTTCAAATTGGACCCCAAGTGACCATAGGACACACACATTTACACATATGTTTGTTAGGCACTTGAATAGGACTTGTTTGCTTCAATATAGGACCGAAATGCACACTTGGTGAACTTTCAGTCAACCGGCCAACACAGTTCACTTTCGCTTAGTCGAACGAACCGGCACTGGGTCAACATTTTGACCAAGGCCCGGTCAACCGAACTTCACAGTTCATTTCTTGCCGGTCGATCCCTAGTCGACCGAACTTCACAGTTCATTTCTTGCCGGTCGACCGAACCCTGATCGGGTCAACAATTTGACCATGACCTGGTTCGACCGAACTAGGTAGTTCAAAAGGCCCTGGTCGATCGAAACCCCTTGGGGTCAAAACTTTGACCATCTGGTTGACCGACCCTTTTTGTACTCCAACTACTTGGTCGATCGAAAGGTCCTCGAGAGAATTCCCAGCGGTCTGGTCGACCGAACCAGGCAGTTCAAAATGCCCTGGTCGACCGAAACTCTAAAAATTGGGAAATCGCCCTCTCCTGGTCGACCAAGACCTCAGTTCAATATTCCCCTGGTAGACTGGACCATTTGAAACTTGGTCGACCGAAACATTTTTGGTCGACCAGACCTCTCGGGTTGTCATCATTTTTACCGCGAGTTAATATTTTTTAAACAAGGTTAAAATGCTTTAAACATCATTAAACTTTCCTAATAATACCCAATAGGTCCCCAACGGTCATATTTTCTCCTATGCCTATATATATGAAATCATTTGAGAAAATTAGTAAAGATTAGCTCCTTTGATTAGGTTGAAATTCTTTGAAAATCATAAAACCCATAATACTCATCTTTGAGCATCCAACACTTATTCTTACCAGATATTACTTCTCAAATACTTTTGTAAGTATAATTTAAGTGTTGTTGTTTCTTTAAGATTGCTCTCTCAAGATTGTGCTTGTGTGTAAAATTATTCTATTTGAGAGCACATCCTCAAGTGTTCTTGGGTGATTTTATCTATAAGTCTTTCCTAAGAAAGCTTATTCATTGTACCATTTGATTGTATTTTAAATACAGTTGTATTTCCAGGCACGGGCCTGAAAAGGGAGACTAGCCCTGGAATAGTCCCGGATTGGTTTAGACCTGGTTAGGAAGGCTAGGTGCATCGTCTTGTTAAGGTGTGTAGGTTGAGATCAGCCCCGCTAATTGACCTGGTTAAGGTTGAGGTCAGCCCTGTGTTAATTTGACCTGGTTGTAAACGATGTCGCTCCACCCTTAAGTGAGCTATTAGTGGAATCCTCTGACTTGCGAGCTAGAGGCAGGGACGTAGGCACAGTTGGCCAAAGCCCGATAACATATCGTGTGTTCATTTACATTTCTGCACTTTATATTTACTGCACGTATATATTATTGTGTGAATGATGCGTTTGATTTAATTTTCACATCATTGTTATCTCGCATTCGGAAATTGCACAGACAAGTCCCTAGGTTGTGTATATATTGTTGTTGAATAGATTAACCTAGGAGAAAAAGTTTTACATTCCAATTCACCCGCACCCCCCCCCCCCCCCTCTTGGGAATACACCAATTCTAACACTATGAAAGCTTCCCTGGATGGATAACTGTATGCATGAATTAACCTCGCATTCTCGGCTTGTGCGGCCCGTGGGCAGGACTTAACTCTGGCTAGTCTACCAGACTAAATCAAACTATAACCTCTATAGTACAATTGGCCTCCTCAACCCTGACCTGACTACTAGGGAACCTTCATCTCTCCTCTAGGCACAATTGGCTGAACATTCCACACTTTATCTGAGATGTGTGATTGCACTATCTATACTGTATAGCTACGATACCATGCTTTGTGATATGCTCTGGTCCATCAGGGTTCTTATAGTATATAATACTATATCTGTATATTACTATTTTACCATGATTCTGTATAAACTGTATATCATGATTCTGTATAAACTGTATGCCATGATTCTATATAAATTGTGTACCATGATTACGTAATAACTATATAATATCATGGTTCTATAAAAATTGTATATAATCATGGTTCTGTAAAAGCTGTATATAATCATGGTTTTATAATAAAAATAACTATAAATAATAGCTCTGTAATAACTGTATATCATGGTTTGATAATATCTGTACAAAACTCTATATTAAATCTCTAATATTTCTAATGCCACACAATTTTAAATGAAATTCTTATAGTATAATCTGTATGGGAAAAACCGTATTTTCCTGCTCTATAAAAATAATATATATCATTTGTAAAACTTTCTTGTAACCCAAATTTCTCAATTTTCACAGACATATAATAGATGTAAATTTCAAATCCCATAAAAATATGTTATACTTTAATTGATAAAATTCCTGAAAATTAACTCGCTTAACTTATTCCCCTTACCTGATTATCGAGAGGTCTGCTAAAATTCTATAATCATGCCTACGATGTTCAGAACTCAAAATCCCTGAAATTATGTAATCCTAGAATAATATCACATTCACATTTTCCCTAGACCCACATACTCCATTTAATCAATGAAACATCAAATAATTAACTATTTATTACTCTTATCTCATTCCTAAGGAAACTCACGTAGGGACCCTAAACTCGTGCCTGCGGTGTTCACACCAAAACCCAAAAATTTATATTTTTCCCAATTCAATCAACTTTAATCCCACAATTATAGTCATTTAAATATCTCTAAACCTATAATCTTCATTTAATAAATCAAATACCAACATTTAACACCCTCACCTCAACTTTGGAGCAGTGTTTGGGATCCTCAAAACATAATTCTGCTCTGGTCAAATTGATGAGGATCACCGCTAAGCCTTAAATACGGAGTCTGATCGTCGATGGGGCAAGTTTAGAGTGAGAAAATGAGGAGAGAGAGAGAGAGAGAGAGTGTGTGTGTGTGTGTGTGTGTGTGTTCGCAACTTCCAGAGGAGAGAGAGAGAGAGAGTTTTTGAATTTTTAACAAGAAAATGACATGCAACCCTTATATACCATTTGGTCCCTGGAAAAAAACCATCAATGATTTTCTTAAGCTCCTAGAAAACCATCGCTAGTTTTGTCTTTAACCATACCGGTTTCACTATTTACCCTTTTACCTAGCTACGATAACTATATAATCGTCAACGGTTTTCTTAGTACTCTAGAAAACCATCACCGATTTTCTCCTCACCAAACCATTTTCCTCCTTTCTTCTATTTTTCTTGTCAATTTTGTTTTATGGGTCTCTATAAAGCATATGCAATGTGTATTTAAGAATGAAGTTCAATCTGCTATTATCATTTACAAAAACAATTTGGTAGCATGTCATTTGTAAATGGATCATTTTTCCATCTTGCATATTACAAAAGCATGCACCAAATAACCTTGTAGTTCTCTATAGCATATAGTTCAAGCCATGTAGGTGGGATTCAGTTCAATCAGTATGCACTCCTATTATCAACTACCAGCATGTATTTCACAATACTACACCAGGCATGCAGTTGGCGTTCGAGTTCAAGCATGCAAGTATAGTCAATTAATTCAATATATTTAGTATGGCCCAATGACAGTTCATGCTATAAGATGATCAAGATGTAAACCATCCATTAGATAATATAAGAAATGAGCAAGAATGGACAATATGTTATAGAGTTGTTCTAAAAAAGGCATATAGGCATAAACAACGTGAGATCATGAGAGCATTTATGTCATAGAGCTGTGAAGTTATAAATAGAAACGGTCCCCCTCAGTTATGCACTCTATTCATCACTATCTTATGCCTATTTCAACTTTTCATTCTTCAATTTCTTAGCCAAGTGCTCTATATTTTCAATGATTTATACTTGGCTTTAAAAAACATAGGCTTAGAGGACCAAAATGTCCTAAACAATGTCTCTTCGGTGCAATAGGCCAATTTTGCAGAATGTGAAGGGCACAAGGTTCGAATGGCTTTCCATTTTAATTGCTTGTGCATAGATTTCCTTCGAAATTTATGCCTTCATCTAGATTGAAACCTATTTAGCCATTCATCACCATTCAAAAGATATGAAGCTCTAATGGATTTGATTTTTATTTGAGAGCTTATGAAAGGAGTTCGAATAAATACTCTTAAAATTAAATCACTAATATGTTCAGAAGAGTATTTAGGAGAAGCAAGACATTATTCAAGATAGGCAAGCTAAAGATTATGTCCTGACAATTTTGGCTAAGAGCATTTAGGTGTATATAAATTTATTGAACACTGCTTTTTGGTGATTACAGATTTACCACAGTTGGAATGTTTCCTTTAAGATATGATCACAATTTAGAGCAAGGATAGAAGCCAATGAATGGATGATACTTTAACAACTTTGATCGTGGTTTGTAAAGATTTCCTTTGGAAACAAGACGCTTTTGTATGAATAAAAAATTATAGAGTTTTTACATTCTAAGCACAGAAGGGATAATTTAATTTGACTAAGTGAGAAGTTTGAATCCCTTAGAGAATGTGCCCTCATTTGATTAAAACAGGATGTCTTAAAACAAGCACTTAATAGATTGGGAATTTATAATAATATGTGCTTATGACCAGAGTGATGACTAAATATTGATCAAGGATTTTATATTAAAAAATGAGTTTATGATTAAAAGATATATTTGATTTCCTGAAGCTCAATTATGTATGATGGACAAAATATGCTTAACATAGGATTTTCATATTTATGCATGAGTTAAGCATTAATAATTATTTACTAAATTAAGAGTCGTTGTCCATTTGGAAGTGGGTTTATTTAAGCATGCTTCTAAGACATTAATCAAGATATGATTTATGTTTTCCATCTCAAGAAAAATAAGTTCAAGGATTGGCATGCTATAGCCAATATTTTCACATGTTAACCAATCATTATGATGTATATGCATTAAGTTCTGATTAGATAAAATACTTAAATTTTCATATTGTTGACTCTATGAGTTTAACCCCTTTTTGATAATGACAAATCATGTAGCGACCCGAAAATTTAACTGCTATAAATATAAAAATGCTCTGATACCAAGTAGCGCTCCGAACCCAAGAGTGGGCCCGAGGTGTTATTTAAAATAAAATAAACATCTCTGATACCATAATACCACAACCTGACCTAACAAGGGAAGCTAGGTGTTCCCGTCATTGCTAAATATAAAACATACAGCGAAAGAAAACACCTCAATCACATTACCAAAGTTCTAACTATCCCCAAAACACACATGCATAACACTACCTGTCAATATATTACTACCCTAAAATAACAAAATAAGATATCCAGTATCTCACCAATTCTGACAACTACTCCCAAAAGTCTAATCCCACCCTCGAGGTAAGCCAAGTACGGTTCCTTGTAGGACCTGAAAAAATGAGATGGATAATGGGGTGAGACACTTCTCGGTAAGGATTACTATACTATCATCAGTGTGTGACTAACATGAGTTTTAGTACGAATAAAATATCTTCATATATTTAACTGTATCTAAATTGACATTTTAAAATTGTACTGAACTGTATATCTAGAATTACATAATTTATGAATAAAATAACGTCGGCTTAGTATAGCCCATTAACAGTAAATTTGCCCATTAATAGTACATTTGCCTATATATGCATAAAAGAAAACACCCTTTACTGTTGAAGTAGCATCGTCACGCTTTCCCATTGACATGCTTCCCCCCATGATGGGTTGTGCAGCCCAAAGGTTGGACTTAACATATGGCCAACCGACCATAACCGCATTAGAAAAAGGTAGTTAGTACCATTGTGCCTACCCTGTACCCGAAACTGCTTCAGGTGGGTCACCCAAAACTGTATTGGGAGGGGTCCCCCAGAACTACCTCGGGAGTAGTACTGTACCTAGGCCACAAATCAACTACCCCGCATCACACTTCCATCCCCATGTGATGACACTCACTGCCAAGACATAGCTACAATATCGTGCTCATGCATAACATCTGATCCTCGAGGTTCTTAAATCATATGTGGAAATTTACATAATAAAACTGTAATCATGAATTCATTTTCACAAATTTGTATAAAACATAAGCTATTCATAATTTTATAAAATATCTGTCATATCCTACCTCGGTATAACAACCGACATATCGTAACTCGACATCTAGCCATCATATCAAATCTCGGCTTATAGTCGGCATATCACATATCAGCTTATAGCCATCACATCACATCTAGACATATAGCCGTCATATTGCATTGTATCATAGCTGTATACATATTTTGTTTATTTATGCCAATTTAAGCCATACTCAAGCCACACAATTTTTCACCTGATAAATCATAAATATACACAACTACTTGGGAAACATATAAGTTACTAAAAAATAAAGCTATGAGTATCTCCAGGGTTTAGTTTAACTCAAACTATATATTTTATTGAAAATATGAGATGTTTAACCCATTCACATTAGTTTTCCCCACAAACATATAAAAGTAAAAACAACCATTTTCATATACCCGATTCGTTCAAAAAATCAAATATACCGTTTCTGTGAACATATATTGCAATTTAATCGATCCATATTTCAAAAATAGCTAACATAATACAATCCCTATACATGTTCCTGAAGAAACTGCCTAAAACCTTCAAAACCACCAAAACCTAACCGTTCGAATCTGCCAAGAATCGATGCCTACAAATCGGAAGGACGGAGAGAGAACCGGAGAGCACTTGCAGAGAGTTCCTAGGGCTAGAGAGAGAGGTAGTGAAAACCCTAATTTTTAGAGAGAGGAAGAGAGAAAGAGAGAGTTATGATTTTTTATAAAAATTTTAGGTTGCTTTGCACTTATGTAACTTAGCCCACAGGAAAACCGTCAACGGTTTTTCTGGACTTGACAAAACCATCGACGGCTTGGCACTTAAAACATTCTCTATAGCTATAACCGTTGACAATTTTTTTGAGCCTCCTGAAACCATCGACAGTTTGGTCCTGTGCCAAACCAATTTCCCCCTTTCCTTTTCTTTTCTCTTTTCTTTTATTTATTTCTTTATTTTCTTGGTTTGGGTTATTACAAATCACATAGTATTATACATGTGCATTGAGATTGTGAACAAGATCGTTACTTAGCATGCACAGAAGGTAAGGATGTCATGGAAGCCATGAGCAGCTTAAAGCGTATACAACTTGGCACACTCCATTGAATTTTAAAAGCGAAAGGATGAAGAAGCTTTAAGTTTTCAATTGTAATGGGTATTTAGGTTTGATTGTATTTGCATATCTCATATGATATTGCTAGAAGCCCAAAAAGACTCTAGACTAACTTTAGGACACATGCATTTCATGAAAAATCTATTTACATTAGTTCTAGGTTGGATGGACATTGTAGAGGCACAATAAGTCCAAAAAATAGAGGCCTCGTCGATGAATTCAATAAGGACACTTGGCGACGAATGCTCTACTCTCGTCGACGAGAAAATACTGAGAGCTCATATATCTCTAGACCATTTGGTAATGAACTCATGTTCTCATCTACGAATGAGTGGTAAACAAAGTATCATGGTTTGATATTCAATCTTATTCTGAAAGCTTTTATTCTCTCACAAACTGATTGTTAAATATTATTGAGATCTTGAGTTCTTATATATATATGTAAGTTTTGTGAAAATATTCTTTAAAAAAAGGATTTGCTAAAGTTGTGAATCTTTGAAAACTATCACGTTTATTATTTATTCAAAGATTTCATCTCAGCTTTGTTATAGTTAAATATTTGATCTTTGGAGAAAACTTATTTTTTAAATATTTTTATAAAGACTATATATTGGATTTAGATCCTTGCAGAAAACTCAGTGTCTAAATATTTTTATAAAGATCATAAATTTGAATTAGATCTTTGAATCATATTTATAATACTTATTCTTCATACAAAGATTATATAGTTGTTATTGCAAAAGATTTATTGAACAGATTGCATACACTACATTGAGCTTCAAGTTATATCATATGAGTATGTATTAGGATTTGATTGTACTCATTAGCTTGTTAAGAAGCGTTTGAGTTATGCAGAAAATTGTAATCATAATATTGTATTGACGATTCGGGGTGTGAACCGGGGTGAGGAGGAAGCTACACCTCTTGTAAGTAGGGGACTATAATGGGAAGCTCCATCCCAGTTAAAGGAGTTGATTAGTGGAATCCTTGGGTAGGTTGCTCAAGTCAAGGACGTAGACTGGGGTAGGCCAAATCTCATAAAAATTTGTGTTTGCATCTCTTTTCCCTCATCTCCTTTTAATTTTTCGCTTGCGTATAATTGTCAATCTTACATGTTTGTAAGTTGGTAAATTTTACGTTCACTTGAGAATTAATTGTGTATCACTGAGTTTATTGAGATATTAATTTTAAGTAATTTCATTAGATAGTGTAATAAATTGAAACCTAAGTTTTCCCTAACTTGTGATTATTTTTTAAAAATATTAAATTAGGGATTCAGTGATAAAATAAATTTAAATAATTTTTAAATACCCAATTCACCTCTCTCCCTTTTGGGATTACACCTAAATTAACACATATTGTCTTGATTTTCTGATGTTTTTAGTATACAAAATAGTGTATAGTGAATCCATATACTAAGTTTTGACATTTTAGGCACAAACCACTTCCCAAGCCTATAGTCATCTCTACTCCTTTTCTTTAAATTACTAGTCTCGAGATCTAAGGGAGAATTAATCAATTATGTAATTCCTATTGGAACCCATTCTTTTTTTGTTCCTAAGGGGTCTATTTCCTTGATTGCTATTGGCCTAATAAGGCTTACAATTCTTATTTTGATGATAACAAATCAAATGATATGTCTAATATGTTTCAAGTAAAAGTTTTTTAGGAAAATAACAAAGCTCAAGTGCATAAGGAAGTTTGTGGATTACAAAGAATCCTTGAAGAATACAAAGCAAAGCTTATGGATTATAAAGAGCATAAAGAACTAAGTTATACTGTGAAAAGCTCAAAGGAAAGATTGCAACCACAAAGATGATGGAAGAACAAGATTGAAGACTAAAAGAATTATATTTTTTCAAGGATATTCTAAATGTAAGTACTTCAAAGTTAATCTCAAGTATAAAGTGGTTTGAAGCTCATAGAAATTCAAAAATATGTTTTTATATATATACTTTAAAAGAATATTTTCTAAATCAATAAAAAGAAAGGGTTTAAGAAAAGAAAACTTTTTGAAATAATGAAGGGCCAGGCGATTGCCATAATGAGGCAGGCGACTGCCACATTAAGAAAACAGTTTTTCAAAAAGTCAGTAGCTAGACAGGCGATTGCCTAACCTGCCAGGCGCCTGCGTGAACAAGCCAGGCGACTGCCTTGGTTCTAGTAGGTGACTGCCAGAATTCTGTGTTGAGAGCCTGCTCTATGACAGGTGACTGCCAAGTCGTGGTAAGCGACTACCACTCGAACGTTGGCATTAAATCTCTTAACAGGAAGATTTTTTAAACCACGTTTTTGGACATATTTATTTCAAAATACCTGGAAATGATTTTTAGGAATCTTTGGGAGTAATGGATGGCTTCTAAAACATCTATAAATAGTTCTAATCTTCAAAAGTTTTAACATTGATGCAATATTCAAAGTTTTTTTTGAAATTAAGCAATCTTCAAAAGTTTTCAGATCCAACAATCTTCGAAGGTTTTTAGATCAGGCAACTTTTCAAAGGTTTTTAGATAACTTGATCTTCAAGAATTCAAAATTCTCAAAGGATCTAAAACTCTCTTGAGCTTAAATTTATAATCTACTATTGATTTATACTTTGAAGCAAAGCTTTCAAAAATCAAAATCTTTCATTTTCTTTGAAAAATTATTTGGTAATTCATACTAAGTATTGAGCTTCAAATTTCTTATATTTGAATTACCTTGGAGTATAAGTGTGTTGATCATTGTACTAATTTACTCTGTTGTGAAAGTTTTCTTTTGTACACAAAATTTCTTTATCATCATTCTTAGACGATTCAGAGCTGTTGAATCGTTGGACCAAACAAGGGATTGTTGTTTGGAGAGGCGGGATCTAGCCTAACAGAAGGAGTGGTTGTAAATAGGTATTGTTCCACCAGGTAACAGAACTAATATAGTGGAATCCTTTGGTGTTTTGCCAAAGGCAAGGATGTAGGCTATGTTGAAGCCGAACCTCATAGAAATCTTGTGTCTTTCTCTCTGCTTCACTTACCATTGTTGTATGATTTAAAAGTCCAGGTTGCAGGTTTTTAAGTGAGAAAGAAACAAAGGTACTTGATATTTAGAAAGTACATTTTGATTAATCATTTGCGGAAATCCAAAAAGGGAGTACGTTGGTTAATCTGCGGAAATCTTAATCAAGTAAAGTGCATATTAAGAGTTTATAGGGAAATCAACAAAAGCTCTAATATTCTTGGTTGAGTGATTGAATTATCTTGCTTTCATTAATTGACTTGTGAATTTAAATTTCAGTATTTTTAATTGTGGTTATTGTTTATACATTTTGTTTTCAGGGTAATTAAAATCAAAGGCTTAAAAATCATTAAAATTTAAAAGAATCCAATTCACCCCCCCCCCCCTCCCTCTCTTGGGAAGCTATTCCTCATTTCAATTTCCCTTATCATTTTCTTACTTTTTCCTCTAACACCTCTAAATGGAAAAAAATGTCTAATGTGCCCTTTCCTTTCACTGAATAAGCAGGTTTTGTTTTTATGTGAAGCCTTTTGCTTATTGAACCTGTTTCTACTTGATGAGATATAAAAATTACTATGGGATTTATAAGATAAACAAGAACAATTTTTGAAAAAAAAATTTCTTTTTAACTCCTAAGGATTTATCATGACTATTTGAAAAGTAAAGTGTAGTCCCAAGAGGGAGGTGATTGGGTTTTAAAAGTTTCTTTTAACTACTTATATAGATTCACAACTTATTGTAAGTTTAGTACTCAAACAATGATGATTTGTATTACAATATCAGCTAGAAATCAATATTCACTTCTAAAACTTTAAGAATGAGCAAATCAACTTGATCTTGCAATAATGTCAATTAACACCAAACCAATAAATTGATTCAATCAACACAAACCAATGATTCACAATGTAATGTTTTCAACTTTTGAATAATTCAATCCTCTCAACAAGATAACCAAAAGAAGATTCACACTAAAGAATGAATTTAGGAAAGCTTCCAAGATTCGGTGATTGAGTAACTCAAAGTAGAATTTGATAAAAGCCATGTTCTTATGAAGCACAATTGAAAATTCTAACACTCTTCCAAAACTCATATTTTAAATAAACTTTCCATTAATGAGTCTTGGCTATTAATCAATCAATGTACTTATGGTTTCCGCAAAAAGTATTGATCAACCAATGTACTCTAGATTAGTTTTCACAATCCCAAAGTCAAATTAATTTTTGGTTTATTTAATATACAATCCACACAATTTATAGAATTAAAATTAACAACCATGCAGTTATATATGTGCAGAAAATTAATGAGAGTTTAGGAAAAGAGAGTGAGACCGAGTTTTTTACGAGGTTTGACTTATACCCGGCCTACGTCCACACCTTAAGCAAGGCCACCTAAGGATTCCACTATAGCGTTCCTTTACGGGCAGAACAAACCGTTACAATCCCTCCTCTAGGGTAGAGCCCCCACACCAAGCGATACTCCATGCTTGGTACAACGATGCAACCAACCTTGAATCATCAAAAACTACAAGAGAAACAAGAAACAATTTGGTATACAAAGACACTCTCAAAAGAGTAGATTAGTACAATTGAAATCTATATACTTCAATCAAAATCACATTATAGAAAGACGAAGCAGAAGTATATATATCACCATCGTTCTTTCTTAGGTTGAATAACTCAGTAAAAATGCAAAGACCCATAAGCTTTTCTTAGCAAAATCGTAGCAAGTAATTCAACAAGAGTATATGCAAGGTAGCTTTGAAGAGTAGAAAGAATTTATTTGATTTGCTGCTTGTAGGTTATTGGTGTATTTGATCCTTGGGTTTATTCATGTATTTATAGAGTTTAAAGAGTATTTTTCATGTTGCCCAAGTTGTTTGGAGTATTCCCCAAGTTTTCACAAAGTTTGGTGGTCAAGAAATCACTTTTGGAAAGTTTCCTAACTGTTAAAATTTGTATTTCGAAGGTTCAGGAGCCTGAACTCAAGGTGTCAATCACCTGGACTTTAAATTTCAACATATTTTTGAAGTCAGTGTAGGGTCAGGTGCCTTGACTCATAGGTTCAGTCGCCTAAAGTGGTTCTGTCTGTTGTTCAGTCGCCTAAATAGACAAGGTCAGTCGCCTAATAGCTTTGATGACCCTTCAATATTTTGGTCATAATGTTTTTGAAACAACTCCAAATTAGACTTTCTTGATGTCAATAGAAAGAGTTTCTAATAGAGAAAAATATACATCAATGCAGATATAGAAAAAATAACAAAATTTGGAAAAATCCTATTTTTGTGCTTTTCATTCCAAAAATAATTTTAACCTTTTTGAAATAACTTTTGACGTTATGAAAATATTTTCCAAGTATTTTGAAAGGTATCTAGGTCAAAGTAATTAACCTAAAAGTTTCATGTATCCATATTGAAATTGCTTGAAGTACTTACATAAAGACTTCTTAAGACTTTGACATTCTAAGCACTTAGGTCTTCATGTTTTTCCATCTTTTGAGTCTATCTTGACTTCCAACTTCAATTCACTTTAAGCTTCATCAAATCATCTTTGAATCCATCCTTTAATAGTATAAGATTTATGAGATCTTCTTTCTTTGGAGTATACTATTTCAATAATCCTTTCGTGCACTTGACCTTGTATTCACATACTTGAGTCCTGAAATATCATCACTTAACTAAACATGTTAAGTTACTATGATTTTTTATCATCAAAACAATATTTTAAGTCTTGTAAGACTAACAATCTCCCCCTTTTTGATAATGATGAATAAGGAGCAAAAATAAGTAAGCCTTAAAAAGTCTCCCCATTACAATAATTATCAACTTAACAATATTTGCAATATCAAGATCAATATGGTCAATTTCAATATCATTCTCATATATCAAGATTAGCTTAATATCACATCATATCACAATTCAAGGTCAATTATCATGCTCATATACATCATTTCATTGTTGAGCCAATATACATGCTTAGGTATTTCTTGCTAGTGTCATGTTCATTTTTTGCCCAAAAATTCTCCCCCTTTTGACATCAATCAAAAAGAGTAAGATATCAAGAAAACTATATAAATGCTAAGACAAAGAACAACCATAAGCAAAAATTTGCTTTCATCATGCATAAAAGGATAGACAATAAGTCCCCAAAATAACATTATAAAATACAAACAATTTTATAGCAAATTTTTCCATAATTTCAATAAGTTATGATATCATTACATAAAAAATCTAACTCCCCCTAAATGAAATGTATTTCATATTCAATAAATTTATAATTTCATTCATGAAGTATAAACTATGTATTCAGAAGGTGTCAAGATTATCAATCATGCTTTTGAATTTATCATGCCATGCTCATTCTCAGTTTGCTTACATTCAGTTTTGCAAAATTTTCTCCCCCTTTTTATATCAACAAAAAAAATAAATAAATAAGCTGAAAGAAATATTATGCAAAAGTACTAAGGACAAAAAAAAATTCCACATTTAGATCACAATAACAAGGTCCATAAGTCAGCATATATTTTAATCAAAACATGGTCATCCATTATTCATCATGCCAAAAAATATATATAACATAATCCAATATCAGCATGTGAACTTAAGATGGCCAGGAGAAAAACAAATAAAAGAACTAAGCACGACAAAATAATATTTCAATCTAGCTCAGTGTTTAGTTTCACAAAATATATATGCATCTTGCATTACCATTAGATTTGTACGCTCATGCTCATTGTTTCTTCAAACACTTATCCTTATTCCTTATTTGAAATTCTTATGCAATAAGCTCAATTTACTTCAGATTTTCTTTCTTTTGATTTCAGATAATTCTTTTGCATATGAGTACCAAAATTTATATGGCTTTTCAAATCTCAATACTTTTTAAATTAAGCCTTGTACAATCCAAGCTTTCTTGATTTGTGGTTATTATGCCATTTTTGTATTCATTTGTTTCAATGCTATAGTCGTGAATAAGCTCATAAACTCTTCTTTAAGATTTTCCATTTCAACTAGTTCAATATCCTTGTATTAAATTGGATTAAGTAGCTTTCCATATGTTGAACAAGGAGAAATTTTCTTCTTATATTTGAATCGGCTATCTTGAATCTTGTTGGCTATGGAGGCATCCCTTTTTATTTTAGTATAGATTTAGCTTTCTTAATTTCTAAAAAGGGAATGACTAATCCTAATATCTTTGGAGTCCTTAGTTTGTAAACTAGGCTTTTTATCTAGGTACCCATACTTTCTTGGGTCTAGATAGTTTACCAAGAGTTGATTCTTTTATTTTCCAAACTTGTCTTATTTTTGCACCCTTTCTTTTTAATGTCGATTCAAACTTAATGTGTCATTTCTCCTTACATAGAAAACATGTGGTATGTGTGTAAGCATTTGAGGAAGTGCTAGCATAGTCTTTGGAGACTTTTGCAAAGTACCCCATGTAGAGGTTCTTTTTCCTTATATTCTCAACTCCATTGAATCCTATGCCTTCTCTATTCAAGGACATTTTTTGTGCGCCAATCATTTTATCAATATTTTATTTTCCTCTAATGAAGTTGTAAATTATTTTATTTTGATCCTCAGTTTTCTTTTCTAGATCACAGATTTTTAGGTCTTGTGTGTTTTTACCCTTTTCTTTATTTTGTTTTCCGTTTCATAAATATATAAATCTTTCTCATTATCCATGGAAGTTTGCGTTCTTAGATCTTCCAATTCTTTCATCACATTTTCATTCTAGCTTTCTAATCTCTTAATTTTTAAATTCTTTTCTCTTTCAATAATATTTTTAGATTCTAATTCTTTCATAACAGCTTCATTCTTATTTTTCGATCAAGTGTATTGTTTAGTTACTTTAACTAGAATTTTATGAACCTTGAATTGTTCACTTTGTAATTCTTCATAAGATGGCATACTCTCATCATTGGATTCATCAGATGAGCAAGATTCAATGTATGAGTCATTTAATGATTTGGATATGGAACTATGTTCTTCATCATCATCACATGCCATAAAGAAAGTATAAGCAACTTCTTGGTCACTTGATTCACTCTTTGAACTACTAAAACTTATATTGTCCCATGTAGTTGCCGTCATTGCCTTTTTCTTTTTTTTCTTAGAATTCCTCTTAAGCTGTAGACAATCTGATTTTTTGTGTCCAACTTTCCTTACAATTATAGCATGTAGGAGGTTCTTTCTTTGTTTCTTTCTTATTAGTTTCTTCTTCATCTGAATTTGAGTCCCTTAATTTTCTTTCATTCTTCTTTCTAAGGATTTTTGCAAGACTCTTGGTTATGAGGGCTATATCGTTATCACCCATTACCTCTTCATCTTTTTTGCTAGAGCTTTCACTTGAGGCTTTAAATGCAATGGATTAATTGTTTTTAGATTTTCCACTTCTTTCGTTTATGGTCATCTCATAAGTGAGTAGAAAACCTATTAATTCATCTAGGGAGGTGTTTTTCAAATTTCTTCTTTAAGTTATTGCAGCGGCCTTAGGTTCCCAAATCAGTGGAAGTCCTCTAAGAATTTTTCAGATCATTTCATGAGTTGAGTAATTCTTTCCTAAGGCATTAAGAGAGTTTATTATATGGGTAAACCTACTGCATATACTAGTGACAGTTTCATCAGGGTTCATCCTAAAGGTCTCACACTCGCTTGTAAGCATGTTGATTCTATTATCTTTAGCATCAATTGTTCCTTCATAAGTTACCTCTAGTTTATCTCGTATTTTCTTTCACTGATTTACATGCCATGACCCTATTAAATTCATTTACATCAAGAGCACAATATAAAACATTCATAGCACTTGAATTTACTTGCAACATCTTATGGTCATTGTCGGTCATCTCTTTTTCCTATTTAGGTATTTCTTTGTTATTTATGTTTTTGGTAGGGACAAGGTCGCCATGTGTGAAAACTTTCCAAGCTTTCCAATCCATGGTTTGCAAGTATATCCTCATTCGTTGTTTTCAAAAAGTATAGTTAACTCTGCAAAGAGAGGAGGTTTATATGAGGATTGACCCTCAGCAAAGGAAGCTATGCCTTGGTGTTCCATTTAGACCTTTGTCTAGCTTCTAGGTTACGATTTGCCACAACCTCACTCTGATACCAATTGAAAAGTAAGGTGTAGTCCCAAGAGGGGGGGGGGGTGAATTGGCTTTTAAAAGTTTCTTTTAACTCCTTTTATAGATTCACAACTTACTGTAAGTTTAGTACTCAAGCAAGGATGATTTGTATTACAATATCAGCTAGAAATCAATATTCAATTTTAAGACATTAAGAATGAGTAAATCAACTTGATCTTGCAGTAATGTCAATTAACACCCAACCAATAAATTGATTCAATCAATACAAACCAATGATTCACAATGTAATGTTTTCAGCTTTTGAATAATTCAATCCTCTCAACAAGATAACCAAAACAAAATTCACACTAAAGAATGAATTCAGGAAAACTTTCAAGAGTCAGTGATTAAGTAACTCAAAGTAGAATTTGATAAAAGCCATGTTTTAATGAAGCACAATTGAAAATTCCAACACTTTTCCAAAACTCATATTTTAAATAAACTTTCAATTAATGAGTCTTGGGTGTTTATCAATCAACATACTCCCTTATGCTTTTCGCAAAAAGTATTGATCAACCACCGTGCTCCTGATTGGTTTCCACAATCCCAAAGTCAAACTAATTTTTGGTTTATTTAATATCCAGTCCACACAATTTATAGACTTGAAATTAACAACTATGGAGTTATAGATGTGCAAAAATTAAAGAGAGTTTAGGGAAAGATAGTGAGATAGATTTTTTTACGAGGTTCTTCTTATACCCAGCCTATGTCCTCGCCTTAGGCAAGACCACCTAAGGATTCCACTATAGCGTTCCTTTACGATGGAACAAACCATTACAATCCCTCTGTTAGGGTGGAGCCCGCTCTCCAAGTGATACCCCACGCTCGATACAACGATTCAACCAACCTTGAACCGTCAAAAACTACAAGAGAAACAAGAAAAAATTTGGTGTACAATGACACTCTTAAAAGAGTAGATTAGTACAATTGAAATTGTCGGCCTATGTGGCTTTTCAATCTTGTTTTGATGATAACAAATGAAGAATATCTTAACATATGATGTTAAATGATAATGTTTTAGGATTGAACAATCAAAGTGCTCACATGGTTATCACGGGAGGAAGTTTAACAATAAAATTCAATCGAACGAAAGCTCAAAGCCTATTGGGACTTGAAGTTAAACATCAGGAGATGGAAAAGAGCTTGAAGACATAGTGCTATAAGGGTTCATGTTTAGAAAGTCATTTGTAAGTACTTCAATTCAATATTATTTAGAAATATGAAGCTCATTAGGATGCAACAATGACTTAGAGATCAGTATTTAAAAACCCTAGAAAATATTTTTGAAAAGTCACATTTAAGTTTTTCAAATAGCAAAAGCTTTAAAATCTTAAAAAAATAGAAGCTTTTGAAAAAATTGACCGGTCAGCCGACTGACCAGAATGCTCTAAAATTTCTCAGCCGATTGACAAATATAAGAGTTGAATAACTGCCCAGCCGACTGACCATTTTCACCTATGATCAGTCAGCCGACTAACAAAAGGTTCTGTACTTTTGAATTGTGTTCAGTTACCCGATTGATAATTTAATGGAATTAGTTTTTGGCAGACAGAAAAGTCTTAGCTACCTGTCCAGCCAACTGACCTATACAAAAACATGTCTTGTCAAGTTACTCTACTGACTGACCCATAGAGATTTGAAATTCGAACTTCAATAGGATAATTCCAAAAAATTAGGTTTTCAAATTTAAATGTTAGGGGACACTCCAAGCAGTTAGGGCAACAAGGAAACTCACTCTAAAAACTCTATAAATACCCTGTTAACCTATTGAATTAGTGTGTACCAAGCTTACAATCAAACAATCAAGCATCCTACTTTCAATCTCTCACAAAGCCCACTCATTCAAACACTCTTGCTAGGAGAACTCTACTGAATTGCTGCTGATTCATAAGCCTAAAGTTCTAATCTCCAATTGAGTTTCCTCAATTTCTAAAGAACCTCCAGTGATATCTAATCTTGAGCTTTATACTTATATCTAACTATTTGATTGAAGTATGTTTAGTGCTCTAACTTGTACAAACTTGCTCTATTTTGAGAGTGTTCTTATACACAAATTCTTATTCTCTTCTTATTGTGCTTTGATGGTTCAAGGCTGATTTGGATCGTTGAACCAAGCGTGGGTTGATCGCTTGGAGAGGTTTCTCTTCCTAAAAAGGAGGGTTTTTGTAAAAGGTTTGCTCCACCAGGAAAGGAGCGTTCATAGTTGATTCCGTTTGTAGTATTGGCCAAAGGCGAGGACGTAGGTTGGGGATAAGCCAAACCTCGTAAAATTGTGGTGTTATTCTTTCCCACTCTTTTAAATTTCCACACTTTTTATATTGTGTGTGTGTATGCTAAGTGGAGGCTACAAGGATCATTGCTAAATTAAATAGAAGACTCTTAAAACAAGGAGAGTACATTTCAATTAACCATTTGTGGAAACCCACAAGGGAGTACGTTGGTTAATTTGCATAAATCTTGATTAAGAGAGCGCAATAAATTTATTCCAAAAACAAGGCTTGCATCTCATTTACAAGGCCGCTGAAATTGCACAAAGTGTTGCAACATTGTGGTTGATTGATTGTTTATTTGTTTGGTTGAGCTTCTGTTAACTTGTGATGTGTTTTAGTTTTGGTTTGTGAATTGATAAAGTTGTGGGTTTAATAAAACAAGAAACTTAAGAATCATTAAAAGGAACAATATTTTTTTTTTTATAACCCAATTCACCCCCCTCTTGGGATTACTATTTCACTTTCAATTGGTATTAGAGCCATGTTATAGTAAATCTTAATTAGAAGCTATATAAAGATTTAGATGGCACAAATAGGAGTAGCTCCCTTTGGTAAGGGTCAATCCTCAACTAGACCACCCATATTTTGTGGACTCAACTATACCTTTTGGGAACAACGCATGAGAATCTACCTTCAAACAATGGATTGGAAGGCTTGGAAGGTTGTTACACATGTGTTAGCTTTGGTGCCATCCCAAGAGGGAGGGTGAATTGGAGATTTAAAAAATTTCCTCCTAAGTTAAACTAATCTAGCAACAGTATAACGCAACCTAGGAGCAGTCTAAGAAGATATGAAATTGTGGTTACGACATAGTAAACAATTTTTAGTACATACACCACAATTTCAGTACTTCTCAACAGACACAATTAAGTGTCAATCAGATATGCATTTTATTCAATAGGGAAATTAAATCAAGCACAAAGCAGAATATAATGCAGGAAATGTAAAAGTGACACCGAATATGATATCGGGGTTCAACCAATCCTTCTTATGTTCCTGCCTTGGCTCACCAGCACAAGGATAACACTATGGGCTCACTTAACGAGTGGAGTGACACCTAAAACAATCAGGTCAATTAGCATAGGGCTGACCTCAACCTTTACAAACAATCATTCCCGGGTTGGATTACCACCCCCTCAGGCCACGCCTGGAATACAACAGTATTTCACAATTCTAAACTGGGTGTAGTGACTGCTTCTCAGTCAAGCAGATATGTACAAAATGTAACCAATAAATGACACATCAATAGTATAGGAATTGTAAGCTCAGTGATGTGATTTCATCCAAGCAAACACTCAGCAATGTATAATCACAAATATGCTCAAGAGTGTTCTAACAATCTATTTCTTCGACACAAAGTATAGCAAATCTTAATAATATATTAGGGTTTCAGAGATGCTGCAAAAAATATTCAAACAATCTCAAAATATTTTCCTTAATGAAATAAGTACAAGATTTGTTTGAAAAAATTATAGCTTGTAAAATATTTTGAACACCAAAAATTATAACTAAAGGAATCTTTCAATAACAATGCAAAGATCCTCAAGCTACTTAGTTTTTCCCAATACTAGATTTATCAAATTAAATTTGTGGATAAACTCTTTGCTGAACTCTCCAAAATCAATAACAATCAATAACAAAAGTATTGAGAGTTTTAAGCAATCTATAACACAGCAATAACATAATAAGCACTCTCACAATACTAGGCTTAATCAAAGGAATGAGTGTATGAGAGGTTTTGAGTTAGAACAGGAAAAATAAGCTTTTTGAGTTTGAGAGGATTTTTTGCTAATTATTTCTCTAATCTTTTTCTAATTTGCACAAATGAGGCCCTATATATAGAAGTTTCCCAAATTATGACGTTAAGGACTCATAGGGCATTATTAGAATTGTTTAAAAACCATTTAGGAAAAATAACATCGTTTAATCAATTTTAACCTTAGTAAAAAATAAAAAAACTCGAGAGTTTTCGAGTGGTTGAACCACGGTTCAGTCGCCTGAACAGACTCAGTTAAAAAAGGCTCTTTTGATCATTCTGGTACCCAAAACAAAGCTCAGTATGCTGATCCAGGGCAATTTCATTCTGTCTGCATTTGGGTTGCCTAGTGTATCATTCAGTTAACCAAACTTAAGTGTTGGGTCGCCGGCGACAATTTTGAACATGAATGCTCACTTGGTTGAGTTGGTGAAACGGGTCATCTCAACGGTTCGGTCGCCCGTGGATGGTGTTTTTATTTCAGTTCAATTTGTCAAACATGGATCAACTTGTTGATCAGTCCACAGTTCAAGCACCCGAGGTGTTTTGAACACCAAGGGTTCGGTCGACCGACCTCTCATATTTTTTCCTATTAAGTCCATTTACACTTCAATTTATTCCCTTGATATTATAAGTGATTTTGCGGACATCTTATGTGTTTGTGTTGGGACCTAAGGTCTTTATACGACCATTTTGAAATGGTCCCAAAAATCTGGCATTTGATCCCTAAGGTCTTGAGCTTATAATTACCTACATGCATGACATACAGAGATTATTATAGAAATTTTCCCATATTTACTATTACAGACCAATAAAAAATGAATGCAAATACAATAGAAAAATAGGTCTTCATTCTTTCGATTCTTCATATGCCATAAATGAAGCTTGATCTTCATAGTTCGTATAGTTTGCTTAAGTTCCTACCAACAGTGCATGTTGAGGATAAACTTGTTCAAGAAGCTCAGTGCATAGGTGAGAAACATTAGTTTTGTCATAATCAAAACGGGATCAGACTCATAGAGTCAACAACATGGTAACCAAATTCCTACCAGGCTTCCAGATGGAAAACAAGTCCCTAAAGATGAAAAAGAGATGAATGACTTAGATCATAAAATGCTCCAAGTTAACTCTAGTGCAATAAACGCCCTATATTGTGCACTTTATATTAATGAATTCAATAGAGTTATGTCATGTAAAACAGCAAAGGAAATTTGGGATAAACTAGAAGTGACCTATGAAGGTAATGTAGATGTTAGAGATAATACGATTGATATGTTGACTAGTGAATACGAAGCTTTTAGGATGAATTCTGATGAAACCATCACAAGCACGTACACTAGGTTTACACATATTATAAACTCACAAAATGTTTTAGAGAAAACATATTCCATATATGAGATGATTCACAAAATCCTTAGAGGACTTCAACCCATTTGGGAACCAAAAGCCATAGCCATAACGGAAGGAAGAAACCTCAAAACAACTTCACTAGATGAACTCATAGGATCACTTCTAACCTATGAAATGGCTATGAAAGAAAGAAACACTGAAAATAAAAATAAAAAATCCATAGCTCTTAAAGCCTCAAAATAATGTTCAAGTGAAGAAGAAAATGACTCCAGTGAATTAGATGATAAAGAACTAGTGTTCATAAGTAAAAGACTTGGAAAATTCTTCAAAAGAAATAATAAATTCACTAGAAAATTCGGAGGGTCAAAAACTGAAAAAGGTGAAAATAGTAAAAATGAAAACAAGTACAAAAATGATCCACCTACCTACTACCATTGCAAAAAGGCCAGACACATCAAGCCGGATTGCCCTCTGCTCAAGAAGGAAAAGAAGAAGAAAAAGCCAGCAATGAAAGCAACTTGGGACGACACAAATTCAAGTGAATCAAAAAGTGAAACTAGTGAAAAGGAGATGGCTAACATGTTCTTCATGGCGCACAATGAAGAGGTAAACTCTTACTACTCCTCCCCAGAAGGTTCTAGTAATGAATCATGTAATGATTCATGTGCGAGTATGCCCTCCTATAAGGAAATTCAAGCTGAATTATTCTCTCTTCATAATAAGTTTGTTTAAGTCTCAAAAAGGAACATAACCTTGAAACAACAAAATAAATCACTTAAAAATCAGCAATCGTCAAAAAATGTTGAAAAGGAAAAAGACCTACAAATTGATGAGCTTAAGAAGAAAGTCAATGACATGTCTCAAGAATTAGTGAAGCCTCAAGTAAATGAAGATGACAAGAAAGATTTAGAAATAAATAAACTTGAAAACTCAATTCAAGATAAAGAAAAGATTATTTACAACTTTACTAAAGGTAAAGAAAACTTTGAAAAAATCGTAGGACAACAAAGAAGGACTAACAATAGAGAAGGAATTGGTTACAATGGAATATCAAACAAAAGAAAGTAAAAAGTATTCATGGGATACTTTGTAAAACAAACTAAACATTATGCAAGTACTTCATCCACAAACATACATGAATATACTACTTGCTACATGTGTAAAAATAAGGGACATATAATGTTTAATTGTCCACTTAAAAAAAAATACATCAAAGTAAAAAATGAATGGAAGATAAACACTAAAACTAGACAAGACTTAAAGAGAGTTAAGAAAGTTTCGATCCCAAAAGTAACAACATGAATCCTTTCTTGTAGGTATGCTTTAGGTCCACTCCGTCTAAAGAAAAATGGTGCTTGGATAGCGGATGTTCAAGACATATGACAAGAGATAGATCAAAATTTACCCCCCTCACTCAAAAGGATGGAGGATATGTTATTTTCGGTGACAATGTAGAAGGCAAAATTGTTGGAATTGGTAAGGTAGGTAAAGATTCCTTACACACTATTGATGATGTTTTGCTAGCTAATGGTCTAAAGCACAATCTATTAAGTATCAGTCAACTTAGTGACAAAGGGCTTGACATAATCTTTAAGAAATACAAATGCATAATACAAAATCCTAAGAATCATGAAATACTATTCATAGTACATAGAATGAATAATGTGTATTGCATAAATCTTGATAGCCTAATTTCTCAAGATGTAACTTGCTTGGCTACCATAAGTGAAAATAGTTGGCTTTGGCATAGAAGATAACATGCTAGCATGGACCTTCTATCTAAGCTTTCTAAGAAGAAGTTAGTAAAAGGCTTACCTAATACTAATTTTATCAAAGATAAAATTTGTGATGCTTGCCAACTAGGAAAACAAATCAAGACAGGCCTTAAAAAGAAAAAACACATATCAACTAGTACACTCTTAGAACTCATACACTTAGATTTATTTGGACCTACTACTCAAAGCTTAGGAGGAAAACAATATGTCTTCATGATTGTTGATGACTACTCTAGATACACATGGGTATTGTTTTTAGCTAACAAAGATGAAGCTTGCATTATCTTAATAACTCTATGCAAGAAACTTCAAAATGAGAAAGGTTACAATGTTTCAAATGTAAGAAGTGACCAAAAAGAGAATTTAAAAATAAAGATGTTGAAAAATTTTGTAATGATCATTGAATAAGCCATAATTTCTCAGCACCTAGGACTCCACAACAAAATGGAGTTGTTGAGAAGAAAAATAAAACTCTTCAAGAAATTGCAAGAACTATGCTAAATGAAAATAATCTACCTAAGTATTTTTGGGTCGAAGCTATAAATAAAACTTATTATGTAATTAATAAAGTTTCTATTAGAACAAGCCTAAACAGGACACCTTATGAATTATGGAAAGGAAGAAGGCCTAACATATCTTACTTCCATGTTTTTGAGTGTAACTGTTCTATTCTTAGTAACAAAGAAAATTTAGGAAAATTTGATGCTAAATCAGATGAAGGAATTTTCCTTGGATATTCTACAAAAGTAAGGTCTATAGGATCTATAACAAAAGAACACTAACCATCATTGAATCAATACATGTAAACTTTGATGAATCAAATCCTTTTACAAAAGAAATCAAGAATGAAGAAAAGGAGGATATTTTACAAAAAGAGGATGATCTAGAAATCGAGGAAGAAAATAATGAAGAAACCTCAAATCCTATAGGAAATCTTGAATTACCAAGAGAATGGAAATATGTAAGAAATCACCCTCAAGATCAAATTATATGAGAACCTTCTAGAGGTGAAACCACTAGATCATCATTAAAAAATCTATGCAATCATTATGCATTCCTATGAACCAAAAATTGTTGAAGAAGCTTTAAATGATGATTCTTGGATAATTGTTATGCAAGAGGAGTTAAATCAATTTGAAAGAAGTAAAATATGACAATTAGTACCCAAACCTGAAAAATCATTTAATTATTGGAACAAAATGGGTATTTAGAAACAAAAAAGATGAAAATGGTATTGTCATTAGAAACAAAGCTAGACTAGTAGCAAAATGGTATAACCAAGAAGAAGGGATAGATTATGATGAAACTTTTGTCCCCTTAGCTAGAATGAAAGTTATAAGAATGCTATTAGCTTATGCATCCCACAAAGAATTTAAATTATACCAAATAGATGTTAAAAGTGCTTTCTTAAACAGTTACATTAATGAAGAGGTTTATGTTGAACAACCCCTGACTCACTCGAAAAATGAGCAGCTCGAAAGCTATCCCAAGTATAGGAGTTCTGTCGTGTAATATTAAGCCCAAGGGCTAGATCGTCTCCTCAGGGAATACGTTTAATCTCAGATTTAACGTTCTTCCAATCAAAATTAAATTGCACTAAACTCGATTCAGATTCGGAGTTTTTCAGAGTTGTTCAATTTTACTTTTGACGAATTAAATGGCATGTAATTTAAAAACCCTAAAACTAACATTCACTAAATTAAAAAAAAACAAGTATGGAAATACTAGTTTACTTAAGGAAATACCTAAACATGCGTTATTAAAGATGGCAACAACAAATAAGGAATTAAAACATGCAATGGAAACTCAATCAATTTCAAGCACACACTAAAAATCGGAGCTTTAACAATTCAAGAACTTAAACCAAAATTTAGTACTTTAAATGCTTAAACAATACTGAAACAATATGAAAACACGAACTTTAACAAGAAGGAACCTAACTAAATCGAGCTTCAACAAAAAGACTAGATTTTTGGAAAAACTTCAAAACAAGAACACTTTTTTTTTTCTTTTTTTTTTATATTTTATAATTTTTTTCTTTTTCTTTATTATTATTTTTCAAGAAATAAAACGGAATTTAAATTGAAAGAACGATCAAAAGCCACTAATTTAAATATAATAATAACTTGAATTAAAAACAAGATAAGTAAATAAAAAGAGAATTAAACTTCAAAAAAATTAAAACCACTTGAACAAATATTCAAATAAACTCTTCAAGAATTTAATAAATAACTAAATAAAAAAAAAACAAAACATTCAGTTGCAATTGGAATTAAACGAAAGAAAAGAAAAGAAGAAAGAAGAGAGAGAGAGAGAGAGAGAGAGAGAGAGAGAGAGAGAGAGAGAGAGCCATGGCAAGCTGTGACGAGCAGCTGGCCGAGAAGCTTCTGTGATGGTGGCCTCGGGTTGGTGGTCTGCTGCTGAAGAAGAGGAGCTAAAGTGGAGTTGCTAGCCGAGGGGAGAGCTGGTCTGAGATGGAGCTCCAACTGGTGTGGAATTGCAGAAGCTGGTCGGGGCTGCTGTGCTTCAATTGGAACAGAGGAACTCCACGGCTGCTGTGGTGCTCGGATTGCAAGGCAGCAGCTGCTCTGGTTGGAGTTTGCTGGATGTTGCTGTATGCTGTGGCCTGGATACTGGCCGAGAGGAGAGGATGCTACAGAGGATGGAGGGGCTGGCCGTGTGCTGGCGTCTGGTATGGAGAGGCCAAGGAGTTGTAGAGGAAAGAAAAAACTGAAAACAGAGGGAGAACGGAGCAGAAAAAAAATAACCGGAGAAAGGGAATAGAAAGGCTAAAGAAAAGAAAGAGGAAGAAGAAGAAGAAGAAGAAGGAGAAGAAGAAGAAGAAGAAGAAGAAGAAGAAGAGCTAAGGGAAAAATAGGGAAGAGAAGAGGATGATCCCCAAGGAGCTGCGCTGGAGGAGTTTAAAAAGAACAGAAAGAAGCCCTGCCTGGATAGCACTGACCCGACCCGGCCATGCATGGCCGGGTCACATCAAATATTCATTTAAATATATTTTTTTATTTTCTCATTTTATTTGTTCTCTGTTCATTACAAATCTGACTTTTCTGAAGCCCATTTCTTGCAAAACTAAAAACATGAAAGTTGTAGATAATCCTTTCCTCTTCCTCTAAAAATTTGAATCGTCTTGATCAAAGCTCAGATGGAAAAGTTATGCACAAAATACAAACAAGTGTCGGTTTTGGTTCCCAGGAATTTTCCTGCGACAAAAAATTACCAAAACTTAATAAATAATGCAATAAAGTTCAAGAATGATAATTTTGGCACTTTATTAAAATATTGGACAATTTTAGACATTTAATTAAAAATATAAACCGTAAAACTCAGGTTAAACGTTCAATTACGCAATTTCGGCGCATAATCACACCCCCAACCAACGTTTTGCTAGTCTCTAGCAAATGACGTGAATGAATCTCAGGGTGGTGATCATGAAATCAATGCACATGCGATATAACTATACCACTTCACATACAAGAACATAATTAAATTTCACACAAGCTCGTTCATATTCAATACACACGACTTCGAAGCACGTCACTCATGCAAGTTTCATCATTTATATGTGATTTGAGAGCAGTATACTCTCATGAAGTTAATCAGTGGCACATTCAGAGTTAATGCAATCATATAAGTTCGAGTATAAATTGGTAAACTCTCGAGGTGTGTATGATGTGTGTGACTCAGTACACCTAGGACGCCAGTGGACACCTACAGAACGGTCGCTTTGACTTGGCCTAACTAGTATACCCTCAAAAACACTCAAAGAAAATGGGTTCACTCGTCATATGTGAGGAGGAGTGTCGCGATCAAACATCCCACATATTAAAAGGAACAACGCTAAGAATATGGAGTGGACTAGTCTGGAAAGGATCTAGCCTATCTATGAGGTGTCGGGTCCTTCACCCTAGCATCTTCTCACCTACTCGCTATATCCAACTAAGACCACCCTAGATTAACTTACTCACAAACTTGTCGTGAATACATCTGAGGCATTAACTGGTTGAAGCATCTTCATACGTGGAAAATATGTGTCGTCCTTGACTTTTTGTGATATGTATTTGGGCCGGCACTGACATTTCATTTCATGTGCATGTGTATTGTATTTTTTTCCTGCTCATTCTTTATTTTCTGTCTTTTTCTTGAGCAATAAGGACAATATTACACTTCTTTTGTAATCTTCATACCATCAATGGGAATTGAGCTCGAATAGTAGTCCATGAACTAAGTCTATCTCTAGGGGTGGCTCAGCCTTCACATCTTGAGTAGGCTACAAGACCTAGGTTTCTATCTCAAACTAGGTGTCACCTCTAGGCTAGTAAATCAAAACATAGACTAGTGTACAAAGGAATCATCTAGAAAAAGAGAATTGAGTTCCATGAACTCTGATTTAATATTAACGCTCAAAAGGACGATAAATAGCTCAAGGATATCTCACAAGGTGTCATAGTCTCCACGGGTGTTCTCTCAATGCTCACAGGAACCCCTAAGTGCAATGAATCACGTGAGTGTGTATTCAACCTCATGAGATGCCGTGTAAATACATGAAATTATAAAATCAAATTAACATGAGTGTGCTACCAATCAATTCTTCATGGAGTCATAAGATCATATAAAGAGAAAACTACGCATGATTGACTCAAGTGTGTCATTCTTAAGTTATACGCAAGTATGTAAAAGGTATACACAGTGTTAAGCATGGCATAGGGCAGTGTAATCCTCTAGTGCTCCTCTTTCTTTCTCTCTTTTTTTGATTTTATGTTTTTTATTTTTTTTGTCGTTTTTTTTTTTTTTTAAATTAAAAACCCGGTACATGTACGTGCACAGTGTCACATGCGAATGCCCATCCCCCCCAACTAAAGTGGAACATTGCCCTTAATGTGAAAGCGCAGGGCAAATAAAATTGTGCACGGTAAACAACTAATGGAAAAGTACTACTGACTAATGTAACAAGAAAGAAAAGGGAAAAATACAACTAAAACAAATAAACAAAAAAAATAAAAATAAAAATAAAAATAAAACAGTAGCATAGAAAGGTCATAGGACTCCCCTAGGGTCTTGCAAAAGCAAGACCTCTTTGTCGACATCGAATGGGGTCATGAAAGGCTTTAGGCGCTGTCCATTGACTGTGAAACGGTTGCCATTCTTCGGATTTACAATCTCTACCGCACCATGAGAATGAACTTTTACAACAATATACGGACCACCCCACCGGGATTTCAATTTCCCAAGAAACACATGCAGTTGGGAGTCATAGAGTAGCACTTGTTGAGAAGGGAAAAGTTGTTTTTCTTTGATGTTCCTATCATGTAGCAACTTCATCCGCTCCTTAGCCAAACGAGCATTATCATAAGCGTCCCTTTGAGATTCTTCAAGCTCGCATACCTGCAATTTTCTTAGACTTGTGGCATCATCAAGTGAAAGGTTAATCTATTTGATAGCCCATAATGCACGATGCTGAATTTCAACAGGTAAATGACATGCCTTACCATATACTAACCTGTAGGGAGACATCCCTAAGTTTGTCTTGAAAGGCCCACAGTGCATCAACAAGTTTTTCTGACCAGTCCTTACGATTAGGACGCACGGTTTTCTTAAGTATCATTTTGATCTCTCTATTGGCTAATTCAGTTTGACCATTAGTCTGAGGGTGATAAGGGGCGGAGACTTTGTGGGTTACACCATATTTTTGCATGAGCTTTTTAAAAGGTTTGTTACAAAAATGGGACCCTCCATCACTAAGCCTTGGGCATGCCAAAGCGTGCAAATAACTCTTTGAGAAAACGTATGACAACCTTGTGGTCATTGGTTCGACAAGGTATTGCCTCCACCCATTTAGAAACATAGTCCACAGCGACAAAAATGTAAGAATGCCCGAAAGAAATGGGGAAAGGTCCCATAAAATCAATACCCCAATAATCAAAAATCTCAAGAGTCAATATGGGGGACATAGGCATTTCATTCTTGGCAGTAATTTTTCCTAATTTTTGACAGGCCTCACATGCTTTACAAAAATTTTCAACATCTTTAAACATGGTGGGCCAATAGAGTCCACTTTGTAATATTTTTGAAACAGTTTTCTTAGCAGCAAAGTGGTCTCCACATGTCCCACCATAGCAAAAATGCATCACGGAACTAAATTCATCATCTGGAACACATCTACGCACCAATTGGTCGGAACAATATTTGAACAGGTATGGATTATCAAAATGATAATGTCTTACCTCAGCTAGGAACTTACGCTTGTCCTGGGTGACCCAATGGTCCGACATTCTGTCGGTGACGACATAATTCACAATGTCAGCGAACCATGGAGCGCGTGACACAGCAAAGAGACGTTCATCAAGAAAGTCATCATTCAAGGGAGGGGACACCAGTACCTCGGGTAGCTACAATTGAGAAAGATGGTCAGCTATAATGTTTTCCACTCCCTTTTTATCGCGTATGGTGATATCGAATTCCTGGAGGAGTAGAATCCACCTGATCAATCTAGGCTTGGCGTCCTTCTTTGCTAATAAATATTTCAAAGCAGAGTGGTCAATAAAAATAATGACAGGTGCACTAATGACATAAGAGCGAAATTTTTCTAAAGCAAAAACAACAGCTAGCAATTCCTTCTCAGTGGTAGTATAATTTCTCTGAGCATCATTCAAAGTTCGATTGGCATAATAAATAACCAACGGCTTGTTATCAATTCGTTGACCTAGAACAGCACCAAGAGCATGGTCTCTAGCGTCGGTCATGATCTCAAATGGCAAGTCCCACCGAGGAGGCTGTATGATAGGCGCAATAGTCAAATTTCACTTTAGTGTTTCAAAGGCCTATTGACAATCATCAATCCACACAAATTTAGTTTCATTTTGCAACAAGGTACATAATGGTTTAGTAATACTACTGGAACCCTCAATAAAACGTCTATAGAACCCGGCATGACCAAAGAAGGAGCGAATATCCCAGACTGTCGTAGGGACAGGTAACTGAGAAATCAACTCTACCTTGGCCCTGTTAACTTCTATACCACGCTCGGAAACCAAATGTCCAAGTACTAAACCACTACGTACCATAAATTGACATTTTTCCCAGTTTAGAAGTAAATTCTTTTCCTCACATCTTTTCAAAATCGCAATTAAATGTGTCAAACAATGATCAAAAGACTTACCGAACACATAAAAGTCATCCATAAAAATTTCGCACATATCATCTAACATATCAGAGAAAATACTCATCATACAGCATTGGAAAGTAGCAGGGGCATTGCATAGACCGAATGGCATTCTGCGGAAAGCAAAGGTCCCAAAGGGACAAGTGAAGGTAGTCTTCTCTTGGTCCTCAGGTGCTACGACAATTTAATAATAACCAGAAAATCCATCCAAGAAACAATAAAAAGAATTACCAGCTACTTTCTCTAATATCTGATCTAGGAAAGGTAACGGGAAATGATCTTTTCGGCTAGCCGAATTCAATTTACGATAATCAATGCACATTCTCCAACCTGTTACTTTCCTAGATGGGATCAATTCTCCATTAGCATTTTCAATGACAGTCAAACCAGATTTTTTTGGAACTACCTGTGTTGGGCTTACCCATTTGCTATCGGAGATTGGATAGATGATGTCAGCAGCTAACAATTTCAGCACTTCATTTTTTACCATCCATGAAACCAATACCCTTAATGTCAGTAATAGTCCATCCAATCGCTCCTCGATGCTCTCGAAGTACCTGAAATAATTTAGTTTCCTATTCAAGAGTAAGGTGTGAAGAAATTACCACAGGGAATGTGCCATCTACTAGACCCAAGAAAGCATATTTCAGCTCGGCAGGCAATGGTTTCAACTCAAGTGTTGGAATTTCTTCTACGGATGACTTCAGAATTTCTAGTAGGTCAATGGCCTCAAATGTAGGCTTACACCAACTACTTGTATAACTCGCATCAAACATATGAGGACCACTATCTGGGATCTGCTCCTCGGATTCTAGCAATAATTCATCAATCCCTTCAAACTGCGCAAAAGAGTCATTTTCAAGTGCGGCATCGACGTCGAGTACCGACAGTAGCTCTGAAGTGTCTAAGTCATCTATCACATCGACTGCATGAGTATCTGCGTCATCACACCCACTTGACATCCTATGAGCATTAAAAACATTCATTTCCAGTGTCATGTTCCCAAATGTGAGCTTCAGGACTCCGCTCCGACAGTTAATCAGGGCGTTTGAAGTAGCAAGGAATGGTCGCCCCAAAATGACAGGAGCCTGATAAATGGTGGAAACAAGCTGCTGCATATCCAAAACAACGAAATCCATGGGATAGTAAAATTTGTCAACTTGAACCAAAACATCCTCAACAATACCTCGTGGAGCCTTTACAAATATATCTGCCAACTGTAGCATCATAGTAGTTCTCTTCAATTCACCTAAACCCAGCTGGTCATATAATGAAGACGGAAGCAGATTCACACTACTCCCTAGGTCAAGTAGAGCTTTCCCAATACGAGACTCACCGATCATGATTGGTATCATAGGGGACCCAGGATCTCTAAGTTTCTGTGGAGTCTGACTAAGAATCAATGCACTGACTTGCTCAGTTAAGAAAGCCTTTTTCTTCACATTTAATTTCCTTTTTACTGTGCATAGGTCTTTCAGAAATTTTGCATATGCTGGGATTTGCTGTATGGCATCTAAGAGTGGAATATTGATTTTTACCTGCTTGAATATCTCTTCAATCTCTGTATGATACTTGTTCTTTTGTCCAGATGTCAAACGCTGAGGGTATGGTACCACAAGTTGGTATTCCATAACTGGCTCATCCTCTTTATTATCTGACTTTGTTAAACTTGAGCTGGCCTCATCTGATTTTTCTTTTCCTTTATCTGTCTCATTTGTCACCTCAGGTGTCGGCGTGGTTGTTTGTTGGTCAGTGGCCATTTTAGGATGGGGAACTTCCTTTCCACTTCGCAAAGTAATAACTGCTTTTGCTGACTCAAACGTATCCCCTGAAACATTGTGCACTGACTGTTGTGGCTGTCTATATACCTGGGGATTAGGCTGAGGCTGTGCAGGAAATTTTCCTTTTTCCAGGGTATTAAGCTGTGCACTCATCTTGCTTACGGCATCTTTCAGTTCTCCATTGGTCGTAACTTGCATTTGCATGAATTGCTGGAGCATGGTTGCCACCTGCGCTACACTATCATCAGAAGCTTTCTTTACTGGAATGGGGACTAACACTGGTTGGAATCCTGGTGGTGCGTAGCTCTGAGAAAACTGTTGCGGTTGATACTGCAGTTGAGGAGCTATGACTAGATTGTATGTCAGTTGCGGAGGCGGTGCATATGATTAAGGTGCCTGCTAATATCGTGAAGATAATGGACCAGGATGATCATTTCTCCATTGGAGGTTTGGATGATTCCACCACCCCGGGCTGTAAGTGTTTGAGAGCGGCTGATTCTGCGTTTTGTTAACCCAATTTGCCGATAACACCTGATCAGATCTGCTCTCTTGCAACACAGGTAAGAATTGACAATCTTGAGGTCTGTGGTCTGAAGTCTCACAAATCGTGCAAATCTCAGCTTTCGACTTTTCAGATTCCATGACTTCCAATTTTTTAGATAATGCAACTATAAGGGCCTGTAAGCTAGTGTCCTCTTTAACCTCATATCTGCCCCTGCCATTGATTGCTCGGATAGGTTGGGCAGCTACCGGCACCCGTTCAAGTCGTGCGTTCCACTGTTGGGCACTCTCAGTGAGATAGTCTAAAAATGATAATCCCTCATCTAGTTCCTTACGGAAGAACATCCCATTGCACATAGACTGGACAAATTGTTTGCACACAGGGGTTAAAGCAGTAAAAAAATAGTTCACTAACCTCCATGATTCGAAACCATAGTGCGGGCATATGTTCATCAAGTCCTTGATCTCCCCCAACATGCCTGGAATGTCTCGCCATCTTTTTGCATGAACTGACTGATCTGCTCCTGCAGGTACTGAGTTCTCTAAAGAGGAAAGAACTTATGTAAGAACTCACGCTACATTTCAGCCCAGCTAGTAATAGAGTTAGGGCGCAAAGAATTAAACCAGATTTTTTCCCTGTCTTTCAGAGAAAAGGGAAACAAACACAGTTTAATGTATTCATCAGTCCCAGCTCTATTAACGAAAGTGGTGCAAACCATCTCAAAGTCTGTCAAGTGTTGGTACGGACTCTTGACTCACTCGAAAAATGAGCAGCTCGAAAGCTATCCTAAGTATAGGAGTTACGTCGTGTAATATTAAGCCCAAGGGCTAGATCGTCTCCTCAGGGAATGCGTTTTAATCTCAGATTTTACATTCTTCCAATCGAAATTAAAAATGTACTGAACTCAGTTCAGATTCGGGATTTCAAGATTGTTCAATTTCACTTTTGAAAAATTAAATAACACGCAATTTAAATCCTAAAACGCAATTTAAACTAACATTCACTAAATTAAAAAGTAAGAATGGAAACCCTATCCTACTTAAGGAAACATTAAAGCACGTGTCAATTAAAGAAGGAAACTTGGAGTATAAATTTAAAACACGCAAAGGAAACTTAACTAGATATGAATACACACGAAAAAAAACGAACCTTTAACAAGAAGAACCTCGAATTAAAACTAAATTATTAATGAATTAAACGAAAACAAGACACGATAAAAACACACACTTTAATAAAAACCGACCCTAAACTAAATCAAGTTTCGAAAAATAAAAATTAAATCTTGAAAAGATGACTATTCTAATTTCGTTAAAAACAAAACACTTCCTTTTTTTTTTTTTTCTTTTCGTATTTTATCTTTTTTATTTTTTTAAGAAACAAAATCAAAATTTAAAGTAAGCAAAGATAAATAAAACAGGACTAATTTAAATGCTTTAGCTCTAATACTAACTTTAATTTAGAACAACAAGAGTAAATAAAAAAAATTTAACCTTCAATAAAAAAAAAAACTAAAATCCCTTAACACATACTCAAATCCCAAATTCCAAATAAACTAAAACAAATAAAAGACACATCATTTATTGCAACTAGAAAAGCAGAGAAAAGAAAAGGAAAGAGAGATAAATAGCTCTTGGCCATGGCTGTGGAGGTTTAGTAGCTACTGTGCAACGGAGGGATATTGCAGAGGCTCTTGTGCTCGGGTGGTTGCTGTTTGGTGAGGCAGTGCTGTGGCCGGATGCTCACGGGTTGCTGCGGAGGAACAAGGGGCTGCTGTGCTTATGTTTTTGCAGCTGCAGAGACACACGGCTGCTGTGCTGTGGTGCGTGGCCGCAAAGGCTGCTGTTTGGTGTTGCTATTTGGTGAGGCAGTGCTGTGGTGCGTGGCAGCAAGGGCTACTGTTTGGTGTTGCTGCTACACTGGCCGAGACAGTGCTGTGGCCGAAGGAGAAGTTGCTGATGATTCTGCAAGGTGGCGCTGCCGTGTGGAGTTACTGGCTGTGGTGTGTGTCTCTTGGTTTGGCAGAGGGAGTTTCAGCGGGAAAACAGAGGAGGAAAAAGAAGGGAAAGGAGAAAAAGAAAGAGGAAAAAGAAGAAGAGAAATACTGAAAGATAGAAAAACTAAAAGAAATAAAAAAAGAGAAGACAGGAAACAGCAAGGAAAAGAAGGGAAAGAAGAAGAAGAAGAAGAAGAAGAAGAAGGAGAAGAAGAAGAGTAGAGGAACAGAGCCCTCACGGGCTGCTGCTAAAAAAAGAAGGAGAAAGAGAAGATTTAAAGGGGATGCAGAAAAACCCTATGACCCAGATTACCCAACCCGACCCGTTTGCAATGGGTTGACCCGGCAACTTGATTTTTTCATTTTTTTAATTCTTTATTCATTGCAAATTATGCTCTTCTAAAGCCCGTATCTCACAAAATTCAAAACACAAAAGTTGTAGATGATCCCTTCTTCTTTCTCCAAAAATTTGAATCGTCTCGATCGGAGCTCGGACGGAAACATTATACACAAAATACGAACAGGTATTGGTTTTGATTCCCGGGAATTTTCCTGCGACAAAAAATTACCAAATTCTCATAAATAGTGCAATAGAGTTCAAGAATGATGATTTTGGCATTTTATTAAAATATTGGACAATTTTGGACATTTAATTAAAAATATAAACCATAAAGCCCGGGTTAAACGCCCAATTACGCAGTTTTGATGTGTAATCACACCCCCCAACTAACGTTTTGCTAGTCTCTAGCAAATGACGTGAATGAATCTCAGGATGGTGTCTAGAACTACATACTCCGGTGATCATGAAATCAATGCACATGCGACAATATTATACCACTTCACATACAAGAACATAACTGAATTTCACACAAGCTCGTTCATATTCAGTATACACAACTCCAAAACACGTTACCTATGCAAGTTTCATCGTTTATATGTCATTTAAGAGCATTATACTCACATGAAGTTAATTAGTGGCACATTCAGAGTTAATGCAAGCATATAAGTTCGAGTATAAATAGGTAAACTCTCGAGGTGTGTGTGATGTGTGTGACTCACTACACCTAGGACGCCAATGGACACCTACAGAACGGTCGCTTTGACTCCGCCTAACTGGTATACCCTCAAGAACACTCAAAGAAAATGGGTTCACTCATCATATGTGAGGAGGAGTGTCACGATCAAACATCCCACATATTAAAAGGAACAACGCTAAGTATATGGAGTGGACTAGTTTGGAAAGGATCTAGCCTATCTATGAGGTGTCAGGTCCTTCACCCTAGCATCTTCTCACCTACTCGCCATATCCAACCAAGACCACCCTAGATCAACTCATTCACAAACTTGTAGTGAATACATCTGAGGCATTAACCGGTTAAAGAATCTTCATACGTGGAAAAATATGTGTTGTGTCCTTGATTCTTTGTGATATGTATTTGGGCCGGCATTGACATTTTATTTCATGCGCATGTGTATTTCTTATTCTTTTTTTCTGCTCATTCTTCATTTTCTGTCTTTTCTTAATCAATAAGGACAATATAACAGTTTTTTTGTAATCTTCATACCATCAATGGGAATTGAGCTCGAATAGGGGTCCATGAATTAAGTTTATCTCTAGGGGTGGCTCAGCCTTCACATCTTGAGTAGGCTACAAGACCTAGGTTTCTATCTCCCCACTAGGTGTCACCTCTAGGCTAGCAAATCAAAACATAGACTAGTGTACAAAGGAATCATCCAGAAAAAGAGAATTGAGTTCCATGAACTCTGATTTGATATTAACGCTCAAAAGGACGATAAATAGCTCAAGGATATCTCACAAGGTGTCATAGTCGCCACGGGTGTTCTCTCAGTGCTCACAGGAAACCCTAAGTGCAATGAATCACGTGAATGTGTTTATTCAGCCTCGTGAGATGCCGTGTAAATACAGGAAATTATATAGTCAAATTAATATAAATGTACTACCAATCGATTCTTCATGGAGTCATAAGATCATATAAAGAGAAAACTATGCATGATTGACTTAAGTGTGTCATTCATAAGTTATATGCAGGTATGCGAAAGGTATGAGTCAATGTTAAACATGGCATAATGCAATGTAATCCTTCAGTGCTCCTCCTTTATTTCTCTCTCTTTTTGATTTTTTTGATTTTATTTTTTTTGTTTTTTTTTTTTGTTTTTGTTTTTTTTTTTAAATATAAAACCCGGTACGTGTACGTGCACGGTGTTACATGCGAATGCTCATCCCCCCCCAACTAAAGTGGAACATTGTCCTCAATGTGAAAGCATAGGGGAAATAGAAAATACTGTGCACAGGAAAAGTAAGGCGTACCTGAGTAGCGAAATAATGGAAAACAAAGATAGAACTACGAGAAAATAGACTTGAAAACTAACTAAAAATAAAATAAGATAGAATAAAAGGACAAGAATGAAAAGAAAAACATCATAATTGTCTTGGCGGAGGCTCTGGAGGAATTTCGTTCGGTGGCCGCAGGTCTATAAATTGCATCGGCGGTTCTCCAAATTTGAGCCGCCACAATTGATTAGTTGTCATACCTGCACGAAAATCAGTCTCAAATGAATAAATGTGTGTCAAAATACCAAACAATACGTGTGCAGGTTGACCCTTGTGTGTGCACAAGAAAGGGTCTTTATTCAACATTGTGTCTAGGAAATGTGCTTCTTTACGAACTAACGGTTGAGAGAAAGTGATCGGAATAATTACCTGCAGTTCTTCAGAAGCATTAACATTAAAGATTTTACTTGGTTCTTTGAAAATTATATGCTCACCAAACTGGTCACCCTCTTTATCTGGTGTACATATTATCATACCACTGCAAGAGTCTACCTCCACATTAGGCTCCTTAACATCTGATTTAGGTGGGAGTGATGGTTTCATGGTTTCTGAACTCGGAGTATGAGGTACCACAGGTTGGTACTCCGTATAGGTATCAGTCTCCTCATCAACTAAATGCTCCTCTTCTGGCCCCATTTCCTCTGATTTTTCTTTGAATTCATCTATTTCAGCCGTAACTTCCGGTGCTGGGACAACTATTTGTCCGACGATGAGCATTTCAGATTGGGGGTCGTCTTTCTCGCTACTGAAGGTGATGGTGGCCTCTGCTGTCTCAAGAGAAACATCATGTAATTGTTGTTGCGGTTGCTGGTACTCTTGAGAACTAGGCTGAGGTTCTGTGAGTGTTTCCTCGTTTTCTAAGATGTCCAACTGTGTGCTTATCGCATTAATGGTGTCCCGCAATTCATTATTATGATCGACTTGAGTTTGCATGAACTGCTGGAGCATGCTCACCATCTGAGTTATGCTATCCTCGAGAAATTCTAATGGCATACAACTCTGAGGGATCTGTTGTGGCTGGTAATGAGGCGGAGGAATATCTGGGTATTCTGGTGGTTCATATACATCATCACCACTAATTGTGCTGATAGGGTGTGCAGTCATGGGTGCCTGAGTGTATCGCGTATTGCACTGTGGGACATTGTCAGCTAAGTAATCAAAGAATGATAATACCTGATCTGGATCCTCGCTGATGGGCTCTCCATTAGACACAGTCTAGACAAAACACTTGCAATCAGGGGTAAGAGCAGTATAAAAATAATCAGCTAACGTCCATGAGTCAAACCCGTGATGTGGACAAGTGCTTAGTAGATCCTTGAATCGCTCCCAGCAAGCCCTAAATGTCTCGTCATCCTGCTATACAAAATTAAGAATTTGTTCCTGTAAAAATTGAGTTTTCTGTGAGGGACAAAATGCATGCAGAAATTCACGCTCCATATCAGTCCAATTAGTGATAGAGTGAGGTCTCAAGGAATGAAACCAGATTAGTGCCCTATCCTGCAAAGTAGTAAGAAATAAATTCAGTCGAATAGATTCATCAGTTTTAGCATGAGAGAAAAACATGTTACAGGTTAATTCAAACTCTGCTAGGTGCTGATAAGGGCACTCAGATTCCAACCCGTAAAACTCGGGTAGCAATGATGTCCTCCCGCGCTGCATCATGAAATTAAGCTCGTCATAAGGCAAAACAGTGGAAGAGGATGTAGTGGCATATTCAAGCTGCAAAAAATCCATTATCGTGCGCGGTGCAGGTGCAGCCATTTTTCAAGACTCAAATTTTATTTTTTTTTGTTTTCTGATTTTTTTTTCTTTTTCTTAAAACTAATAAAGATGACGGGAAAAACGCAAATTTGAGACTAAGAACAACATTCCTCGGCAACGGTGCCAAAAACTTGACTCACTCGAAAAATGAGCAGCTCGAAAGCTATCCCAAGTATAGGAGTTACGTCGTGTAATATTAAGCCCAAGGGCTAGATCGTCTCCTCAGGGAATGCGTTTTAATCTTAGATTTTACGTTCTTCCAATCGAAATTAAAAATGTATTGAACTCAGTTCAGATTCAGGATTTCAAGATTGTTCAATTTCACTTTTGACAAATTAAATAACACGCAATTTAAATCCTAAAACGCAATTTAAACTAACATTCACTAAATTAAAAAGCAAGAATGGAAACCCTATCCTACTTAAGGAAACATTAAAGCACGTGTCAATTAAAGAAGGAAACTTGGAGTATAAATTTAAAACACGCAAAGGAAACTTAACTAGATATGAATACACACGAAAAAAAATGAACCTTTAACAAAAAGAACCTCGAATTAAAACTAAATTATTAATGAATTAAATGAAAACAAGACACGATAAAAACACACACTTTAATAAAAACCGACCCTAAACGAAATCAAGTTTCGAAAAATAAAAATTAAATCTTGAAAAGATGACTATTCTAATTTCATTAAAAACAAAACACTTCCTTTTTTTTTTTTTTTCTTTTCGCATTTTTTTTTTATTTTTTTATTTTTTTAAGAAACAAAATCAAAATTTAAAGTAAGCAAAGATAAATAAAACAGGACTAATTTAAATGCTTTAGCTCTAATACTAACTTTAATTTAGAACAATAAGAGAAAATAAAAAAAATTTAAACTTCAATAAAAAAAAAAAACTAAAATCCCTTAACACATAGTCAAATCCCAAATTCCAAATAAACTAAAACAAATAAAAGACACATCATTCATTGCAACTAGAAAAGCAGAGAAAAGAAAAGGAAAGAGAGAGATAAATAGCTCTCGGCCATGGCTGTGGAGGTTTAGCAGCTACTGTGCAACAGAGGGATATTGCAGAGGCTCTTGTGCTCGGGTGGTTGTTGTTTGGTGAGGCAGTGCTATGGCCGGATGCTCACGGGTTGCTGTGGAGGAACAGGGGGCTGCTGTGCTTGTGTTTTTGCAGCTGCAGAGACACACGGCTGCTGTGCTGTGGTGCGTGGCAGCAAGGGCTGTTGTTTGGTGTTACTGTTTGGTGAGGCAGTGCTGTGGTGCGTGGCAGCAAGGGCTGCTGTTTGGTGTTGCTGCTACACTGGCCGAGACAGTGCTATGGCCGAAGGAGAAGTTGCTGATGATTCTGCAAGGTGGCGCTGCCGTGTGGAGTTGCTGGCTGTGGTGTGTGTCTCTTGGTTTGGCAGAGGGAGTTTCAGCAGGAAAACAGAGGAGGAAAAAGAAGGGAAAGGAGAAGAAGAAAGAGGAAAAAGAAGAAGAGAAATACTGAAAGATTGAAAAACTAAAAGAAATACCAAAAGAGAAGACAGGAAACAGCAAGGAAAAGAAGGGAAAGAAGAAGAAGAAGAAGAAGGAGAAGAAGAAGAGTAGAGGAACAGAGCCCTCACGGGCTGCTGCTAAAAGAAGAAGGAGAAAGAGAAGATTTAAAGGGGATGGGGAAAAACCCTATGACCCGGATTACCCAACCCGACCCGTTTGCAACGGGTTGACCCGGCAACTTGATTTTTTCATTTTTTTAATTCTCTGTTCGTTGCAAATTATGCTCTTCTAAAGCCCGTATCTCACAAAACTCAAAACACAAAATTTGTAGATGATCCTTTCCTATTTCTCCATAAATTTGAATCGTCTTGATCGGAGTTCGGACGGAAAAGTTATGCACAAAATACGAATAGGTGTCGGTTTTGATTCCCGGGAATTTTCCTGCGACAAAAAATTACCAAATTCTCATAAATAGTGCAATAAAGTTCGAGAATGATGATTTTGGCATTTTATTAAAATATTGGACAAATTTGGACATTTAATTAAAAATATAAACCATAAAGCTCGGGTTAAACGCCCAATTACGCAGTTTTGACGTGTAATCAACTCTCAGAATCCATCCCGTGAAATTGGGGAATCACATATAACATGCCATGCTTAAGAGTGAAATTCGGTGCATCTTGTGGTAACACAATGCATGAAGGTGTAGATGTGTGTGCAAGCTGTGGAAAATCTTCAAGTGTACGTGGTGCATGTGCAACCATAGCTTCTTCAAAATAATGGTCAAACAGATTATTCAACTCAAATTCAGAATCACTCGTAGGACTAATAGGTGAACAGTCAGACTCAGTGCTATGTGTATCCCTACTAGTGCTAGGTGAAAGTCTACACAATCGATTCGAATTATCTCGAACCCAGCGCATCAAACATCACAATAGCCAGCAGAAATCCACCAACACGGCCACAAAATTTTTTTCAATTTTTCAATTTTCAATTTTTTTCATTTTCTCAATTTATTTGAAAAAAAAACAAAAAATAATTGGAAAAACGCATAATTCGAAATTAAAATTGGCAATTCCCCGGCAACGGCGCCAAAAACATGACTCACTCGAAAAATGACCAACTCGAAAGCTATCCCAAGTATAGGAGTTCTGTCGTGTAATATTAAGCCAAAGGGCTAGATCGTCTCCTCAGGGAATGCGTTTAATCTCAGATTTAACGTTCTTCCAATCAAAATTAAATTGCACTGAACTTATTTCAGATTCGAAGTTTTTCAGAGTTGTTCAATTTTACTTTTGACGAATTAAATGGCACGTAATTTAAAAACCCTAAAACTAACATTCACTAAATTAAAAAAAACAAGTATGGAAATCCTAGTCTACTTAAGGAAATACCTAAACATGCGTTATTAAAGATGGCAACTACAAATAAGGAATTAAAACATGCAATGGAAACTCAATCAATTTCAAGCACACACTAAAAATCGGAGCTTTAACAATTCAAGAACTTAAACCAAAATTTAGTACTTTAAACGCTTAAACAATATTGAAACAATATGAAAACACGAACTTTAACAAGAAGGAACCTAACTAAATCGAGCTTCAACAAAAAGACTAGATTTTTGGAAAAACTTCAAAACAAGAACACTTTTTTTTTTCTTTTTTTTTTATATTTTATAATTTTTTTATTTTTCTTTATTATTATTTTTCAAGAAATAAAATGGAATTTAAATTGAAAGAACGATCAAAAGCCACTAATTTAAATATAATAATAACTTGAATTAAAAACAAGATAAGTAAATAAAAAGAGAATTAAACTTCAAAAAAATTAAAACCACTTGAACAAATATTCAAATAAACTCTTCAAGAATTTAATAAATAACTAAATAAAAAAAAAAAACATTCAGTTGCAATTGGAATTAACCGAAAGAAAAGAAAAGAAGAAAGAAGAGAGAGAGAGAGAGAGAGAGCCATGGCAAGTTGTGACGAGCAGCTGGCCGAGAAGCTTCTGTGATGGTGGCCTCGGGTTGGTGGTCTGCTGCTGAGGAAGAGGAGCTGAAGTGGAGTTGCTGGCCGAGGGGAGAGCTGGTCTGAGATGGAGCTCCAACTGGTGTGGAATTGCAGAAGCTGGTCAGGGCTGCTGTGCTTCGACTGGAACAGAGGAACTCCATGGCTGCTGTGGTGCTCGGATTGCAAGGCAGCAGTTGCTCTAGTTGGAGTTTGCTGGATGTTGCTATATGCTGTGGCCTGGAGACTGGCCGAGAGGAGAGGATGCTACAGAGGATGGAGGGGCTGGCCGTGTGCTGGCGTCTGGTATGGAGAGGCCAGGGAGTTGCAGAGGAAAGAAAAAACTAAAAACAGAGGGAGTACAAAGCAGAAAAAAAATAACCAGAGAAAGGGAATAGAAAGGCTAAAGAAAAGAAAGAGAAAGAAGAAGAAGAAGAAGGAGAAGAAGAAGAAGAGCTAAGGGAAAAATAGGGACGAGAAGAGGATGATCCCCAAGGAGCTGCGCTGGAGGAGTTTAAAAAGAACAGAAAGAAGCCCTACCTGGATAGCACTGACCCGACCCAACCATGCATGGCCGGGTCACATCAAATATTCATTCAAATATATTTTTTTTATTTTCTCATTTTATTTGTTCTCTGTTCATCACAAATTTGACTTTTTTGGAGCCCGTTTCTTGCAAAACTTAAAACAAAAAAAGTTGTAGATAATCCTTTTCTCTTCCTCGAGAAATTTGAATCATCTTGATCGGAGCTCAGACGGAAAAGTTATGCATGAAATACGAACAAGTATCGGTTTTGGTTCCCGAGAATTTTCCTGCGACAAAAAATTACCAAAACTTAATAAATAATGCAATAAAGTTCGAGATTGATAATTTTGGCACTTTATTAAAATATTGGACAATTTTAGACATTTAATTAAAAATATAAACCGTAAAGCTCGGGTTAAACGTTCAATTACGCAGTTTCGGCGCGTAATCAATCCCTCAAATTCAAAGACATAAAAAATCTTGATTATGTGTTTAGACTTACTAAGGCTTTCCTTGGGCTTGGTACGAAAGACTTAGTGGATTTTTAATGGAGAAGGGGTTTTCAAGAGGAAAGATTGATAGTACCTTGTTCATTAAAACTAAGAAGGAAGACATGCTTTTAATTCAAATCTATGTAGATGATATAATATTTGGTGCAACAAATGATAATCTATGTAAGGAATTTGCAAAAAAACATGCAAGAAGAATTTGAAATAAGCATGATGGGGAAATTAAACTATTTTCTTGGACTACAGATCAAACAAGCAAAGAATGGGACTTTCATAAGTCAATCAAAATACAAAAAAAAATATGATTAAAAAATTCAATATGGAAAATAGTAAACCCATAGGAACCCCCATGAGCACTTGCACTAGCCTAGATAAAGATGAGAAAGGAAAACCGGTAGATATGAAGTATTATAGAGGTATAATTGGAAGTTTACTATATCTAATAGCTAGTAGGCCCAACATAATGTTTAGTGTGTGTATGTGTGTACGTTTTCAATCAGCATCCAAAGAATCACACCAAATAGCTATTAAGATAATTTTTAGATACTTAATAAGCACCATGGACTTAGGACTTTAGTATCCTAAGAATACCGGGTTTGAAATGATTAGTTATTCGGATGCAAACTACGCATGATATAAAAAAGATAGAAATAGCACAAGTGGCACTTGTCACTTTCTAGGATGCTCGCTAGTGGTTTTCAAAGAAACAAAACTCAATAGCTTTATCAACTACTAAAGCTGAGTATATTGCAGTCGGGAGTTGCTATGCACAAAGACTATATATGAAACAATAGTTAAAAGATTTTAATCTAGAATATCAAACAATTCCAATCAAGTGTGATAATACTGCAATAAATACATCTAACAATGCTATATCACACTTCAGAACAAAACATATTGATATTAGACATCATTTTTTGAGAGATTGCGTTCAAAAAGAAGATATAACACTTGAATTTATCAATAAAAATGATCAATGAGCTGATATTTTTACTAAACCTCTCTCGGAAGACAAATTCATAATCATTAGAAGAGAGCTTGGTCTATTACATAGCAGAGAAATTGTGTAAAAAATCAAATTTTAAGAAAGGTCAATAGTCAGACGACTAACTAAAAGCCTAGCCGACTGATTGAACAAATATGTGTAAAGAAGGCTACAGTCAGCCAATTGACCAAAACCCCAGTCGACTGACTGAAGGAACAAATATCTCTAAAACAGTAAATAGTTAGCCAACTAACCATGGGGTCAACCGACTCACTAATGGAAATATCCAAACTCATTTATAAAACCCTAGCCCTTTAGGTTGTAAGTCAATTGACCTAGGGTTTGTGCTTCACTCATGCTCTCACTGTCCTATTCCTTATGCAACTTTAGGGTTCTTCACCTTCAGTTTTCATAGAAAATCCATAAATTTCGTGATCTAAGAGTGTTGGAAGCAAGAAAACCTCCACCTCCTCTCAATCTACTGAGGACTCAACCATCAAACAGTAGCTTGTTGCTCCTCATGCCAAGAGTTTCTATCGAAATCACTTATGCACAGCAGATCCAATACTAGGTAAAGTTCTTGATACCGCATTTTTCACACTTGATTTCCCTCGCATCCTTTCATTATCCGATGCCATAGGTTGGAAGAAATTTATTTTGTATCAAGCTAAAAGATACTTCCAAAACTCGTAAAAAATTTCTATGCAAATTTGGTTAAGGAAGAAACCAGGCCTACTATCGAAGTAATGGGAAAATCTATTTCTCTCACTCCCAATTCCCTAACTAAAATTTTCAAAATCACCAAAGGAGATTTTGAATGCCCTCCTTTTGGAACTTCATGGATACTAGAACAACACTTTACTCTGGAAGAATTTCTTCCCTTAATCTTGGACACCGAGCTTGCTTCATTTGACAATCCACCCTTATACAAACATATAAACCTTCAAGCTCAAATTCTTTAGAAAATTATCACTTATAATATCCTTCCTCAAGCTGGTTCACACGTGTATATCTCCTATTTAGACTGCTTCGTACTATGGTGCTTGCTCAAGGGCAAGAAATTTGACCTACCTAGTCTAATGCTACAATGGATGATATCTTGTATGGAAGCACAACGAATTACTCTTACCTATGGAGGAATCCTGAATCAACTCTTTACTAAGATGCAAGTATCCTCTCCTACTAATTTCTTTATGAAACGAACCCATCACGACATTTTCAATTCCACTACTCTAAAACTAATGGGTTATGAAAAATATGAGGATTGATGGATTTTAAAGGGAAGTGGAGACTGAGTGCACCAACCTTCAGTTACAAATACTCTTGCATGGTTTAATCCTTTCTATCAGTAGTTTACCACCTTTAGTAACACCATGCAAACCGAACTCCAATCTCTTCAAAACAAATTTTCTTCCCTTTAAGTGAATTACACTTCATTTGATGAATGCCTAAGTCATATAGAGAAACACTTAGCAAGCTCCTCATGCACTACTGATCCCATGGACATCAGTTCTGCTCCAGCAAGTAATAATGGGAGTGATGATGATGACTCTAAGGAATAAAGTGATGCTGAAGATAAGGACGATATGAAAGAAGAGAATGGTTCCGAAGAGGAAGAAGAGGATGGTTCAGAAGAAGAAGAAGAAGAAGAAGAAGAAGAACATAATGATGCTGAAAGTCAATCTTTAAACTTTTCCTGTACTCCACAACTGAATCTTGGAACTTTATGAATGTATTCAATATTTTGTATGTAAAACACTTAGTTTGTTTGTTTCCTTTGCTTTGCTTGTACAAGTATGACCTCTTATCTTGTTAAATGGCTCGTTACTCTTACCCCTTATTTCGATTGATGTCCAAAGGGGGAGAGATTATAGAAAGTAAAATTTGATACTTTGAGCATACTGAATACTTTGAGCATATTGAATACTTTGACCTTGTATGACTGTTTATTTTTGAAGCATATTCACCATGTTAAAGTACTTTAAGAGCATATTGAACATATTAAAAGCATATGAAGCACTCTAGATGCTATATTGAATCCATTATGCGTGTTCATAAGCTTGATATATGCATTTGATTTCATATACCTAAAATATTGAAAGAATTCTAATAGAAAGGGGGAGCTTTTTCAAAGGAACCCTTATCTTTGCTCCTCGTTTTTTATCATCAAAAATGGAGAGATTGTTGGCCTACATGGCTTTTCAATCTTGTTTTGATGATAACTGTTGGCCTTACAAGACTTAATATCTTATTTTGATGCAAAAAAACAAGTACAATATAACATGCTTTGTTTAAGTGAGGTATTTTGCAGGAATAAACAAAGAATGCAAGTTAAAAAGTTCATGAGAGCTTGTACCTCAAATAAGGATGATTATATCAAGCTTGAAGCATGGATTTAAAGTTTAAAGCCTGAAGATCATGAGAGCATGGATATTAAAGAAACAGCTTCAAAGAATGAAAGCCCAAGCGATCAACATGGAAAGCTCAAAGAAAGATGAAACAAGTATAAAGGCCTCAAGGAATTCAAGAATTGAAAAAGTCTAGGAATTTTCATGTAAATACTTCAAAGAATTTCAATATGGATGCATGAAGCTCTTAGGTAAATTTATTGGACCTAGATACCTTTGACCATACTTGGAAAATATTTTTATAAGGTCAAAAATAGTTTTAAAAAGGTTAGAATCAGTTTTGGAATGAAAAGCACCAAAAAGAGGATTTCTCAAATGCTATTAATTTTTCTACATCTGCATTGATGTGCATTTTTCTCCAACAAAAAGTATTTATTTTATATTATCTTCGACATGAAAGTTTTAGGATTTTCTCTTAGCTTTCATTTGACACCAAGAAAGTCAAATTTGGAGTCATATAGAAAAAGTTAAGACTAAAGGGTACTCGAAGCTGACAGCTTAACAGATGACTGTCAAGAATTGGATAGTCGACTGCCAGTGCAAAAATGAGGTGTTTACTCATGTTTGGATAGATGACTTCCACCATTCTTTCCCTTTGTTTTAACTGGACAGTTGACCACCCAAAATGGACAGTCATCTGTCACGTGGCTATTATGAATTTTCTCAAAATGGTCAAATTTTTAAATAGGGTTGTTTGTGGCTCAAAACTTATGGAAACTTGGGGAATACTTCAAACCACTTGAGGATCAAGTTATACACTTTTTAAAGTCTATAAATAAGCCTCAAAGATCATTGAATCAAAACACCAAGAATTCAAATTTTGAAAAAATTCAAAGTTTCTCTCAATTGCTCTCAAATTGTCAAGGCTCTCACTTGCTCTCAAATTCACATATTGTGCACGAATTCAACTGAGATTTTGTTGATCTTCTTCCACCAGAATTTTTCTACAAATTCTAAATCTTTCAATCATTGAAAGAATTAATCGGTGATATACTTCATTGAGCTTCAAGTTAATTTCCATATTATTGTTTACTTTGAAGTATATTAGTTGTGCTATAATTGTTGTACTAATCAGCTCTTTGAGGAGCAAAATTTTTTTACACATATTGTGGTTGTATTTCTTGTAGATTGACGATTCTGAGGGTTGTTTGGATCATTGGCTAAGCAAAGGGATAATGCTTAGAGAGGCGGGCTCTAGCCTTACCCAATGAGTGTTGTAAAGGTTTGTTCTGCCCGTTAAAGGAACATGTTTAGTAATCCTTTGGTGGTTTGCCAAAGGCGAGGACATAGGCCGGGTATAAGTCAAACCTCGTAAAAATCTCCGTCTCACTCTTTCTTTCCATACTCTTTATTTTCAGTACGTTGGTTAAACCATATCTTGTGAAAACCATACGGGAGTACATTTCTTAGTTAAACACTCAAAGATAAATTAACTGAAAGTTTATTTGAGTTTTGAATATTTAGAAAGAGTGATTGAATGTTGTATTGAACATCATATTGAAGAAGCAAATTCATTTATACAAGGCTTGGTTCAAATTTTTCTAATATAAACAAACAACCATCTTGAGTTTTTATATTACATAAGTGTTGTGTATTGGCTTGGTTGTTTTCTTTCTAATTATAGTTGATTCATTTGGTTGAATGATTGGATGTATGTATGGTTAAGGATTCAATAAAGAAACTAAGTTCTTGAGTGCTTAACAAATTAAACAAACAAGTCACGAATTGGTTAAAATAAATAAAATAAGTTTAAGAATTCTAAAAAGGAATTAAAAGAAATTTTTTAAAAGCCAATTCACACCCCCCCCCCCTATTGAAAAGCTATTCCTAATTTCAATTGGTATCAGAGCGAGTTACAACAACTCTTAAATATAAGCTATAAAAAGATCTAAATGGCTAACTTAGGCATAGCTCCCTTTGGAGAGGGACAATCTTCAATTAGGCCTCCAATCTTTTGTGAACACAACTATACATTTTGGAAAAAGAGAATGCAAATATACCTTCAAACCATGGATTGAAAAGCTTGGGAGGCTGTCACGGATGGTGATTTAATTCCTACCACATTAGTAGATGGAAAACAAATACCTAAGGAAAACAAAGACAACACTGAAAGAGATTATAAAATTTTGCGAATAAACTCTAGTGCTATGAATGCTCTATATTGTGCTTTAGATGCCAATGAATTTAATAGAGTAATGGCTTGCAAATCAGTTAAGGAAATATGGGACAAGCTAGAAGTCACCTACGAAGGCACTATAGATGTTAAGGATAATAGGATCGATATGCTCACAAGTGAATATGAAGCCTTTAAGATGAAGCCAGATGAATCCATAACTAATATGTTTACTAGGTTCACTCACATAATAAATTCCCTAAATGCACTAGGAAAAACCTACACCACTTATGAAATGATAAGGAAAATTCTTAGAGGGCTACCAATCGTATGGGAACCAAAAGCCACTGCCTTAACCGAAGGAAGAAATTTGAAAAACACTTCCTTAGATGAGCTTATAGGTTCTTTACTTACATATGAAATGGCTATGAATGAAAAGAATGGAAAAGCCAAAACCCAAGATTCAATAGCTTTCAAAGCCTTAAAAGAAAACTCAAGTAGTGAAATGGATGAAGATGAAGAAGCCTTCATATCTAAAAAGCTAGCAAGGATAGTAAGAAGAAGAAACAAATTTAAAAGAAGAAACCAAGACTCCGAATCAAATGAAGAAGGAGAAAAAATCAGCAAAAATAAATCTAAAAGTAAAACTCCTACATGCTATAATTGCAACAAAGCTGGAGATTTAAAATCGGAATGTCCTCTACTTAAGAAAGAGTCTAAGAAGAAAAAGAAACAGGCCATGAAAGCCACTACTTAGGACATGATGAGTACAAGTAGTTCTAAAATTGAATCAAGTGACCAAGAGGTTGCTTATACTTGCTTTATGGCTTGGGATAATGAGGAAAGCTCCTCATCCAAACCCTTAGATAATTCTTGTAGTAATTCATCTAGTGAATCCAATGATGAGGGTATGTCATCTTATGAAGAACTATAAAATGATCTATTCAAAGTGCATAAGATGCTGATCAAAGTAAATAAACAAAATGCTTCATTGAAGAATAAGAATGAAGGTATAATGAAAGAATTAGAATCCCTTGAGAATGCTAAAAGGGAAAAGGATTCAAGGATCAAGAAAATTGAAAATAAGTATGATGCTGCAATGAAAGAATTAGAAGCTAAAACTCTTGCTGAAAAAGAAAACGACTTGAAAATTAAAGAATTAGAATGCAAGAATGAAAAAATGATAGAAGACCTTAGATCCCTATCCTCTACGGTATATGAGAAAGATATATATATATATATATATATATATATATATTTCTAAATTAGAGGATAAAATAAGAAAATTATCTCTAGAGTTAGAGAATTCTCAAAAGAAGGTTGAAAACAAGAAAGAGATAGAGTTAAATGATCTCAAAAATCATATTAAAGATCATTTATAACTTTACAAAAGGAAAAACAAACTTTGACAAAATGCTAGGCTCCCAAAGAATGTCTCTAAACAAAGAAGGCATTCGATTTAATGGAATTGAAAATAAAAAGAAAAGGAATCTTTACTTGGGTTATTTCTCAAAAGCCTCCAAAGATAATGCTACCACATCTAGTAATGCCTACGCTAATACAATATGCTATCAATGTAAGAAAAAAGGGGCATACAAAGTTTGAATGTCCATTTAAGAGAAAAGGAGTGAAAACTAAACAAATATGGAGAGTTAAAGAAACATCCTTTATCAAACCAACCACACCCAAGAAAGTATGGGTACCAAGATGAAAGACTAGTTCATAAATGAGAAACTCCATGGATTAAGTCATTCCCCTTTAAAAATTTGAGAAAGTAACTTAATTCATGATCGACAAATGAGTTTAAGAGCTTATTATAACAAATTCAAAAATGGCATTGTTGGCAAAATCATAAGATGATTTTTTTTATAGCTTAACTTAAAAAAAAAATAAGAAAATATCAAATTGAGCTTATTATATAAGTACTTCAAGTTGATTCAAGTATGATTTTTCATTTTGAAGCTCATTAGGCAAAGAGACTTAGAGTCCTTAGTATAAAACTTGGAATAAGTTTTTCAAAGTTAAACAAGTTCATATTCCAAGATTAATTGAGCAAAGAAGAGAGAACTCAAAAATATGTTGAAATAAGGCAAATCTGCTGACAAACGACTGGCATGTTTTGAAGTGTTTTAATACAAGTCAGAAAACTGACAAACGACTGTCAAGTAATGGACAGACGACTGCCAGTGATCAGTGAGCCGTCTGTGAGTGTTCTTATAGACGACTGTCCACCTTCTGTGTATATTGAAAAATTGATGTGTTCGTGGACAAACGACTGTCACCATATGGACAGACGACTATCACCCTTCTGTTCATTTTTTAAAAACCTAGTTATTTAGTGACAGACGACTGCCCCCTGTTGACAGGCGACTGCATGAATTTTTTTTTTTTAAAGATATTTGAGAATGAAATGTTACATGCTACATGCTTACATGCCTATATGAAATGCTATATGCTTTATGCTTACATGCCTATATGATATGCTATATGCTACATGCTTACATACCTATGCTACATGATATGCTTGACTTATATTCAAAATTTATGGCTCACTATGTTAAAAATTTGAGCATGAGATTATTGAGTATAAGCATGAATTTTGATATGAGATTAATTTTTGATCATGCATGCTATTGATGATTAACATGGATAGACTTACTGCTTTTATATTGATATCCATGAGCTATGAGAGATATAATGGTCATATTGGTATCCATGAGCTGTGTATAATGTGATAATGACTTTGGTATCTTTAAAGTCTTTGGTATCCATGAATATTTTTGGTCTCACATTTTAAAAATTTTAATTGGTATCACAATTTTACAAAGGTCACTCACAATCTAAAAGTTAAATTTGTCTTTTAAGCATGACAAGTATGATTATATCTTTGAGCATAGTATGACATTAATGATTTTGGTATAATATTGATATTTCATACATAATGTGAATCAATGTTTTGAAACATGGGATGATGAAAGTAAAATTGATAACAAAACTGAATGTATTGAATTCAAAGGGAGAGTTGTGTCATATTGCTTATATTATGATTGTTTCCCTATTAATCAATTCAAAGAATTTTCAATTGGCATCATGAATTAAATTTTCAATTGGTATCAATTCTTAATTGGTATCATGAATTGTAAATAGATATCATGAATTCAATTTTAAATCGATATCATAAAATCAACAATTGAAATCTTGAATATTGTCTAAAGGCAAATTCTGTTAGTAATGAAGTTACAACTGATATACTTGAATATTATAACACACTACACATGCTATATTGAAAAACTATAAATTGAGTGTGTTCACATATTTGATACGCATGTTTGATGATATGCTCAAAATGTGATTTTACTTGAACTTAATTATTTTTCTTCTCTTTTTGATTGATGTCAAAAGGGGGAGAAGTGTTTAAGCTAAAATTGAGCATAGTATTGCAAATTTCAAAAATTTAGCATGATTGTAAAATGAAGTGATGAGCATGATTGTAAAATAGGTTTTGAAATTGATATTGATCTTGGAAATATTGTTGAGATGATGCTTATTGAAAGGGGGAGTCTTTTTAAGGCTCACTCCAATCTTTGCTTCTTGTTTGTCATCATCAAAAAGGGAGAGATTGTTGGCCTTACAAGACTTAATATCTTATTTTGATGCTAACAAACAAGTAGAACTTAACATGCTTTGTTTAAGTAATGTATTTTCAGGACTAAATGAAGAATGCAAGGTTAAAAAGTTCATGAGAGCTTGTACCTCAGATAAGGATGATTATATCAAGCTTGAAGCATGGATTTAAAGTTTAAAGCCTGAAGATCATGAGAGCATTGATATTAAAGAAATAGATTCAAAGAATGAAAGCCCAAGTGATCAACATGGAAAGCTCAAAGAAAGATGAAACAAGTATAAAGGCCTCAAGGAATTGAAGAATTGAAAAAGTTTAGGAAATTTCATGTAAGTACTTCAAAGAATTTCAATATGGATGCATGAAGCTCTTAGGTAAATTTATTGGACCTAGGTACCTTTGAACATACTTGGAAAATATTTTTATAAGGTCAAAAATAGTTTTAAAAAGGTTAGAATCAGTTTTGGAATGAAAAGCACCAAAAAGAGGATTTCTTAAATGTTGTTAATTTTTCTACATCTGCATTGATGTGCATTTTTCTCCATCAAAAAGTATTTATTTTAAAATGTGTTCAACATTAAAGTTTTAGGATTTTCTCTTAGCTTTCATTTGACACCAAGAAAGTCAAATTTATAGTTATATATAAAAAGTTAAGACTAAAGGGTACTCAAAGTTGACAGCTTGATAGACGACTGTCAAGAACTGGACAGTCGACTGCCAGTGCAAAATGAGGCGTCTGCTCGTGTTTGGATAGATGACTTCCACCTTTCTGTCCCTTTGTTTTAACTGAATAGACAACTGCCCAAAATGGATAGTCATCTATCACGCGGCAATTATGAATTTTCTCACAACGGTCAAAGTTTTAAATAGGGTTATTTGTGGCTCAAAACTTATAGAAACTTGGGGAATACTTCAAACCACTTGAGGATCAAGTTATACACTTTTTAAAGTCTATAAATAAGCCTCAAAGATCATTGAATCAAAACACCAAGAATTCAAATTCTGAAAAAATTCAAAGTTGCTCTCAATTGCTCTCAAATTCTCAAGGCTCTCACTTGCTCTCAAGCTCACATATTGTGCACGAATTAAACTAAGATTTTGTTGATCTTCTTTCACCGAATTGTGCTACAAATTCTAAATCTTTCAATCATTGAAAGAATTAATTGGTGTTATACTTCATTGAGCTGCAAGTTAATTTCCATATTGTTGTTTACTTTGAAGTATATTAGTTGTGCTGTAATTGTTGTACTAGTCAGCTCTTTGAGGAGCAAAATTTTTGTACACATATTATGGTTGTATTTCTTGTAGATTGATGATTCCAAGGGTTGTTTGGATCGTTGGCTAAGCAAGGGGATATTGCTTAGAGAGGTGGGCTCTAGCCTAGTTAAGAAGTGACCATACGAGGGGATATCGTTTGGAGAAGGCGGGCTCTAGCCTTACCAAGGATTGTTGTAAAGGTTTGTTCCACCCGTTAAAGGAACATGTTTAGTAATCCTTTGGTGGTTTGCCAAAGGCGAGGATGTAGGCTGGGTATAAGCCGAACCTCGTAAAAATCTCTGTCTCACTCTTTCTTTCCCTACTCTTTATTTTCAGTATGTTGGTTAAACTATATCTTGCGAAAACCATGCGGGAGTACATTTCTTGGTTAAACACTCAAAGATAAATTAACTGAAAATTTATTTGAGTTTTGAATATATGGAAAGAGTGATTGAATGTTGTATTGAACATCATATTGAAGAAGCAAATTCATTTATACAAGGCTTGGTTCAAATTTGGCTAATGTAAACCAAAAACCATCTTGAGTTTTTATATTACATAAGTGTTGTGTATTGGCTTGGCTGTTTTCTTTCCAATTATAGTTGATTGGTTTGGTTGAATGATTGGATGTTTTGTATGGTTAAGGATTCAATAAAGAAACTAAGTTCTTGAGTGCTTAACAAATTAAACAAAAAAGTCACAAATTGGTTAAAAGAAATAAAATAAGTTTAAGAATTCTAAAAAGGAATTAAAAGAAATTTTTTAAAAGCCAATTCACCCCCCTCTTGTGAAGCTATTCCTAATTTCAATAACAAATGAAGAATATCTTAACATGTGTTGTTAAGTGATAATGTTTTAGGATTGAACAATCAAAGTGCTCACATGGTTATCATAGGAGGAAGCTTAACAATAAAGGCCAATCAAATGAAAGCTCAAAGCCTACTAGGACTTGAAGCTGAACCTCAGGAGATGGAAAAGAGCTCGAAGAATTAGTGTTAAATGAGTTCATGTTTAGAAAGTCATTTATAAGTACTTCAATTCAATATTATTTACAAATATGAAGCTCATTAGGATGCAACAATGACTTTGAGACCAGTTTTTAAAAACCCTAGAAAATGTTTTTGAAAAGTCACATTTAAGTTTTTCAAATAACAAAAGGTTTAAAATCTTAAAAAATAAAATTTTTGAAAAAATTGTCATGTCAGCCGAATGACTAGAATGCTCTAAAATTTATCAGCCGAGTGACAAATATAAGAGTTGAATAATTGCCCAGCCGACTGACCATTTTCACCTATGATCAGTCAGCCGAATGACAAGAGGGTCTGTCCAGCCAACTAACACTTTTGAATTGTGGTCAGTCAGCTGACTGGCAATTTAATGGAATTAATTTCCAACAGATAGAAAGGTCTCAGCCGCCTGTCCAGCCGACTGACCTATACAAAAATGTGTCCAGTCGAGTGACTCAGCCAACTGACCCACGAAGATTTGAAATTCAAACTTCAACGAGAAAATTCTGAAAAATTAGGTTTTCAAATTTAAATGTTGAGGGTCACTCCAAGCAATTAGGGCAACAAGGAAACTCACTCTAAAAACTCTATAAATACCCCATTAACCCAATGAATTGGTGTGTGCCAAGCATTAGGGCTGTACACGGTTTGGTGCGGTTCGATTTTGGTCAGAACCGAAAACCAAACCAAAATTTTAAGTTTTGGAATTTTCGAATAGAAACCGCAATCGAACCGAAATTATGCTTTAATTGAAAACCGAAAATGTGGCGGTTTGGTTGCGATTTTTCAATTTTTAAACCATTTTTTTTTTACAAAAAAATAACCTTTATTTTTCATAAAGTTGTTGAAAATTTATTGAGCATTTTAATTTTTTATAGGGACTCATAATTTTAACAAAATAAAATCTCTTGGGCACTTTTAACAAAAATAACCTTTATTTTTCATAAAATTCTTAAAAATTTATTGAGCATTTTTATTTTCTATATGGCTATATGGTTATGTTGCATGCTATATTTTTACTAGTCATATTATATATATATCTTATATAAATCGGTTTTCGGTTTTTTTCGATTCGGTTTCAACATAAAACAAAAATCAAAATCGAAATCGAAGATTTTTATTTTTGGAAACTGCAACCGAAACTGAAAACTGAAAAACCAAACCGTTTATGGTTTCGGTTCAGTTTCGGTCCGATTTTTGGTTTTTCGGCAATTTTTGTACACGCCTACCAAGCATATAATCAAGCAATCAAGCATCCTCCTTTCAATCTCTCACAAAGCCCACTCTTTCAAACACTCTTGCCGGGAGAACTCTACTGAATTGTTGTTGATTCATAAGCCTATAGTTCTAATCTACAATTAAGTTTCCTCAATTTCTAAAGAACCTCTGGTTATATCTAATCTTGAGCTTCATACTTTCTATCTTAATATTTGATTGAAGTATATTTAGTGCTCTAACTTGTACAAACTTACTCTGTTTTAAGAGTGTTCTTGTACATAGATTATTGTTCTCTTTTGTTGTACTTTGACGGTTCAAGGCTGATTTGGATCGTTGAACCAAGCGTGGGTTGATCGCTTGGAGAGGTTTCTCTTTCTGAAAAAAGAGAGTTTTTGTAAAAGGTTTGCCCTGCACGGAAAGGAGCTTTCATAGTGGAATCCTTTGGTAGTATTGGCCAAAGGCGAGGACGTAGGTTGGGGATAAGCCAAACCTCATAAAATCGTGGTGTTCTTCTTTCCCTGCTCTTTTAAATTTCAGCACTTTTTATATTGTGTGTTTGTATACTAAGTGCAGAATGCAGGGATCATTGCTAAATTTAAGAGAAGACTCTTAAAACAACGAGAGTACATTTCAATTAATCGTTTACGAAAACCCACAAGGGAGTACGTTGGTTAATTTCCGAAAATCTTGATTAATAGAGCACAATAAATTTATTCCAAAAGCAAGGCTTGCATATCATTTACAGGGCTACTAAAATTGCACAAAGTGTTGCAACATTGTGGTTGATTGATTGTTTATTTGTTTGGTTAAGCTTTTGTTAACTTGTGATGTGTTTTAGTTTTGGTTTGTGAATTGATAAAGTTGTTTTCTTAATAAAACAAGAAACTTAAGAATCATTAAAAGGAACCATAATTTTTTTTATAACCCAATTCACACCCCTCTTGGGATTACTATTCCACTTTCAGAAATCCATATACTTCAATCAAAATCAAAATATAGAAAGATGAAGCTCAAGTATACATATCACCAAGGTTCTTTCTTAGGTTGAGTAACTCAGTAAAAATGCAAAGACCCGTGAGCTTTTCTCAACAAAATCACAACAAGTAATTCAACAAGAGTATAGGCAAGGTAGCTTTGAAGAGTAGAAAGAATTTGATTGATTTGCAACTTGTAGGTTGTTGGTATATTTGATCCTTGGGTTGATTCATGTATTTGTAGAATTTAAAGAGTATTTTTCTTTTTACCCAAGTTTCTTGGAGTATTCCCCAAGTTTTCACAAAGTTTGGGGGTCAAGAAATCTTTTTTGGAATGTTTCCTAACTATTACAATTTGAAGTTCGAAGGTTCAGGCACCTGAACTCAAGGGGTCGGTTGCTTGGACTTTAAATTTTAGCATATTTTTTAAGTCAGTATAAGGTCAGGTGTCTGTACTCATAGGGTCAGTCGCCTGAAGTGGTTCTGTCTGTTGTTCAATCACCTAAAGAGACAAGGTCAGCCGCCTCATAGCTTTGACCACCCTTTAGTATTTTGGTTATAACATGTTTTACATAATTCGAAATTAGATGTTCTTGGTATCAATATAAATCTAAGAGAAACTCTCACAACTTTCATGTTGAACACATTTTAAGATAAGGAGTGTTTCATAGATAAAGGTACACATCAATGCGGATATAGAAAAAATAACAAAATTTGGAAAAATCCTATTTTGGTGCTTTTCATTCCAAAAATAATTTTAACATTTTTGAAATAACTTTTGACCATATAAAAATATTGTCCAATTATTTTAAAAGGTATCTTGGTCCAAGTAATTAACCTAAGAGCTTCATGTATCCATATTGAAATTGCTTGAAGTACTTAAAGACTTCTTAAGATTTTGACATTCTAAGCACTTAAGTTTTCATACTTTTCCATCTCTTGAGTCTATCTTGACTTCCAACTTCAATTCACTTTAGGCTTCATCAAATCATCTTTGAATCCATGCTTTAATAGTATAAGCTTTATGAGATCTTCTTTCTTTGGAGTTTAAGCTTTCAATAATGCTTGTGTGCACTTGACCTTGTATTCACATACTTGAGACCTGAAATATCATCACTTAACTAAATATGTTAAGTTCCTATGATTTGTTATCATCAAAACAAGATTTTAAGCCTTGTAAGGCTAACACTATTCTTTTCATTTTTGGCTTTGGATGTCATCTTAGAATGATAACCCATTTCTTCTTCCAGGCAGGTAATTTTCAAAATCTTCTCAATCTTTTTCTTTTCTAGGATAACATGATAATATTTTAAATCTTCTAGTTGTCTTGCCAACCCTTTATTTTCCTTTATCACGAGTGTTTTCTTCTTAGACACCTTAACTAGAAACCTATGCATTTTAAGTTGAGCAATTTCTAATTCTTCATGAGAAGGCATGCTTTCATCATTACTTTAATCACATGATTCATCACAAGATCTATCTTAATAATTATCACATGAATCAATGCATGAATTATTAACAAAATCATCACATGAGCTATCGGATGATTCATCACATGATATATTGCAGGATATTATAACACAAGAATCATTATATGTACCATTCAATAAAGGAGATTTAGATACGAATACCTTCTCATCGACTAAATCAATTTGTTCATAGTTTGCCACCATTTTATCATTTGAGCTTGAAGCTTCCTAAGTGGTGGTCTCCTTCTTTTCAATTCCTCCATATCTCTTTTCTAGCTCTTCCCACATTTCTCTCACATATTTGCATGTCATGATTTCAAGAAAAATAATAGAATCTAAAGCACGATATAACATATCCATGACATTTGAATTTTCATGCATTAAACTAATATCATTTTCATTCATTGGCATAAAAATTCCTTAAGTAATCACATGCCAAGCCTACTAGCCCATTGATTTTATAAATATGCTCATTCTTTGTTTCCCAGCGGTGTAATTTACCCCACAAAACAATGGAGACCTGGTAAATGATTAGCCCTCACAAAATGGTGATACACCAACGTGAGCCATTGCAATCTTTAACAAAACACTTTTAAGCTTTTTGGAACAAGACTCTGATACCAATTGATAGTTATGGTGTATTCTCAAGAGGGGGGTGAATTGGGATTTTAAAAATTCTTAGGTCAAGTGTGTCCTAGTTTTAGAACCAGAGCCAGTTACACAACCCTAGGGTCTTTCTAAGCAATCACAAGTACCACAAATATTTAAGCACGCAATTATTTAAAGCAAATAAAACAATCACAACGAATTAAATATTAACATGCAAGCGCTAAAATGTAAAGAGAGAAGAGAAGAGAGAGCGCAAACACAATATTTTACGAGGTTTGACTTTATGGGAATTTGACTGAAAATCCTTACAAGCATCTTGATGAATTTCTTGAAATTTGTTCCACTATGTGCATACCTAATTTTGGTGATGACGCCCTTCGATTAAGGCTATTCTTGTTCTCTCTGAAGGACAAAGCCAAATATTGGTTGAATTCCTTAAAGCCGAACTTGGTGACCAACTGGGCCACCATGCAACATTAGTTCCTTAAAAAGTACTTCCCAATTGGGAAGACTAACAAGCTAAGGAAGGCCATCACTAGTTTCTCACAGTTGAATGGGAAACAATTTTTAAGACTCGTGAGTGCTTTAGGGACCTTCTGCATAAATGCCCACACCACCAAGTCCCTAGATCGCAATTAGTTCAGACCTTCTATGAAGGGTTAGATAAGTGAGACCAATCCATCGTAGATGCATCTTGTGGAGGTACTTTCCTCACTAAATGCGAAAATGAAGCATGGGCTCTCTTTGAGAACCTAGCCAAGAATTCTCAACAGAATGTTGTTGCTACTTGTACCATCCTAACCTTCCTCTTCTAGACCTAAGGGAGTCTATGAGTTAGCCATAGGCCATGACCTTGCACCTACACTGCACACCATAGTTGAAAAGTTAGACCAGTTCTTGTCCTTAGGACAACAACCACAACCTATAACATCTGCAAAGATGCGTTCTATTTGATCTAGTCATTCACACATATGTTATAATTGCCCCCATGTGCCTCCCTCACCTGATTTTGTGTAGGAGGAAGTTAAGGCCACCCAAAATTGGTTCGATAGACCGACTAAAGACCCTTATTCAAACACGTACAATCCTGGGTGGAATAAGCATCCTAACTTCTCCTAAAGGCCACAAGGTCCGAGTTTTCAATCCCAAAGACCTCAACAATCACCCACTACTCCACCTCCTTTCCCATACCAAAATGCTCAAAATCCTCCCATGTCTGCTCCTAGACCTTCATCTTTTGAGCAACCATCTCCTCTTCAGTCCAAATACGATTCTTTTCAGGAGATGGTGCTGAAAGCCCTTAAGAGCATTGAGGCTGATCGCCAGGTTTATTAGCAATAACTTCACTCTCACGCCCAGTCTATTGCCAAGCTGGAACCCACAACGGGGCAACTAGCTACATCTTTGAGTAGGAAAGATGAGGGTAAGTTGCCAAGTCAATCTCTAGTGAACCCTAAGGGCCAATATGAGGTAGAATGTGAGCCAGCTGCAGGACCATCGTCATATCATGAGCAAGCCCAGGTTGTGTAACCATTCTTTGGAGTGGTAGAAAGGTAAACAATAGGGTTAAGGAAAAGTTAGACCAAGATAAGGGAAGGGAGCAAATGAGTGAAGAACCTAAAGATGAACTATATAGTCCTCCTTCTCTTAGTTCGGTAGCTGATACTAAGACCCCTACCCTCCCCAATCATGGAGAAATTCCCCATTATATCCCTACCACACCATACCCTGTAGCTCTACACGCACCCTCTAAATCTAAGAAGGAAACCACTATTGAGTCCATCATGGACACATTCAGACAAGTTAAAGTAAATGAAAGTTAAAGTGTAGTCCTAAGAGGGGGGGTGAATTGGGTTATTAAAATTTTCTTTATAAACTAATTATGAATTCACAACCTTTTTGTTACTTTATCAATCACACATTAATGCTTAGGTGTTTAACCAATCCACAAACCACACTTGATCTTAACACAAGCAATCAACAAACAAATAATCCAAATAGATAGATAAACAAGTTGCAGCACTTTGTTGATTTCAAATACTCAAAGTAGAGTTTGGTTGTAGCCTTATTATAGGGTAATTAATGAACATGGATAAGAGTTGGATGAACGCTTGGGGTAGGTTTTTGCCATAATACGTGAAAGGGGTACATGATTTCATAGAGTTCACGCGTCCTCGTGCAGACAAAGCCAGTAGAATAAGGTGTCCTTGCAAGAAATGCCAGAACATAACACTCAAACATATTAATTTGGTCCATTCACATTAATTAGACTTTGGAATGGAGAAAAGGTACACAACATAGGTGTTCCACGGTGAAGATTACGTAGTTTAGAGCGATGATGATAATGATGAAGATGAGGGGGCAAATATAGTAGGTGGTGATATATGTTCAGAATGGGTAATTGAAATGTTAAGTGACTTGCAAAGGGGGATTGCAATGGACACGGCGGCGATGTGCCTGTGTCACGTACTGGTGATGAATCTACTTCAGCAGGTATCGTACCTTGTGATGCTAGTACGTTGAATCAACTCGATAAACCATTTTCTAATCTTATGAGGGATGCACGGGAGCCCCTATATCCAAATTGTAAAAAGTTCTCAAAATTAGAGTTTACGATAAAGTTGCTTCATGCAAGGACAATGCATAGGTTATCTTAGAGCACATTCAACATGCATTTAAGCCTCATTAAGGCAGCACTGCCTGATGGTGAAACACTTCCCAAGTCTTTTTATGAGGCGAAAACATACATGTGTGAATTGGGTCTTTGTTACAGTACATGCGTGTTGGTATGATTGTGCACTCTTTTATGGTGAACATGAAAATGCGAACGAGTGCCCAGAATGTGGTGAACCGAGGTATAAAACTAATCAAAAGAAGGCTAAAATGATCCCAAAAAAAAGTTTTGCGATATTGTTCATTAATCCCACCTTTGCAACGATAGTATATGTGCAAAAAGATTGCTACAGATATGAGATGGCATCAAGAGAAACGTCTTCAAGATGGAAACACCCTTAGCCATCCAACAGATTCCGAAGCTTGGGCCAATTTTGATAAAATGCATCCGTGGTTTGCTAGTGATCCCCGCAACATCAGACTTGGCTTTGCCTCAGATGGGTTCAATCCTTTCGATAACATGAACAACCCGTATAGCATGTGGCCAATTATGATTATGTCATACAATATACCACCATGGAGATGTATGAAAGAACCTTTCATTTATATGTCTTTTCTCATTCCTAGACCGAGGGCACCTAGTAATGATATTGATGTTTACTTGTGTCCATTAATTGATGAGTTGAAATAATTATGGGAAAAACAAGTGGAGACATTTGATGCGTAAACCGAGACAACATTTCAGATGCATGTTGTAGTCTTGTGGACAATAAATGATTTCCTCGCTTCCGGCAACCTATCAGGTTGAAGCACAAAATGTTACTTAGCATGCCCAGTATGTAATAAAGATATTGGGTCCTTATCCTTGAAGCATGGCCACAAGTTATGCTTTATGTGTCATCGTTATTTTCTACGAACTGGACATCCTTGGAAGACTCATGGCATCGGAAGCTTCAATGGAAAACCTGAATGAAAGTCGTAGCCAAAGCGACTAAGTGGGGAAGAGATATTAAACTAGCTAATGTTGATTGAACATGTGAAATTTGGGAAACCATCGACCGGTAGAAAAAGAAAATGCGCTGAGTGGGAGTTGAATTAGACAAAGAACATTTATGAGAGTGTCATTCTACTACGCCACAACTTGGATGTCATGCACATCGAAAAGAACATTTGTGAGAATGTCATTGGTACATTGCTTGATATAAATGGGAAGACAAAGGACACGGCAAATGCTCGCCGGGATATGGAAGATATGGGAATACGACATGAGTTGCACCTGTTTCATGATGGGGACAAAAATTCTCATGCCATCAGCTTATTACACATTTTTGAAAGATGAAAAGAATAAATGCTTCGAATGATTGAAATCAGTGAATTTCCCTAATGGATATGCATCGAACATAGCTCGATGCATAAACACAAAAGGAAGGGAAGATGCTAGGAATGAAAAGTCATGACTATCACATCCTTCTACAATGGGTTCAACCCGTTTTCCTTCGTGGACACTTGACTGAAGATGTTCACTCGGTGCTGATTGAGTTGGGAATCTTTTTTTGACAGTTGTGCTCCAAAAAATTGAGTGTAAACGTACTTGAATGGTTAGAGGATGACATCATGATCATACTATGCAAGCTGGAGAATATATTTCCGCCAGCATTCTTCAATGTGATGGTCCACCTAGCCATCCATTTACCAAGGGAGGCCATAATTGGAGGACCGGTTCAATATCGTTTGATGTATCCTATTAAGAGGTAAATTATAAAGTCCTTGTATAATGGTCACGTGATTTCCATGTTTTTATTTTTTTTTTTCTTTATTGTGTCTACAAGTCTATAATGCTACATAAAATGCACAGGTTCTTTTCCGCTTTGAAGGGGTACATGCGCAATAAGGCATGGTTGGAAGGTTCAATCATTGAGGCATACATTGATAGTGAATGTCTTGCATTTTGCTTAATGTATCTACATGATATTGACACAATGTTCACTCGTGAGGAGCGAAATGCATATGTTCATGCAATTAATGTTGAAGATGAAGAACCCAGGAGCTCTATATTTTAATAAAATGTTCAGCCTCTCGGTGCACAAGTTTACGATTTCATTGATATGAATGACTTACAAAAGGCTCATTTTTACGTCCTCTATAATTGTGATGAAATTGTTCCATATATCGAGTACGTGGTTCCAACGTTCTTACTTTGCATTGTATTTACATATGCATAATTATATACTTAGCTAACTTTAACATGTACTACTGTTGCATATAGCGAACATAAAGCTAAACTCCTGGCCCAAAATGAACGGAATGTTGATGAAAGACATAAGAAGGAATTTATCAATTGGTTTGGGAGTCGTGTAAGTAACAAATACTGCTTGAGTTAGAAGCAATGTATATTTTCACTATTGACAGTTTATTCTTCTAAACTCCTATTTATTTAATAGATCAAAGTCATGTATTACAATAAGGAACCAACGACAAGTAACGATTTGTACGCGTTGGCATATGGCCTCGATCAACGAGTTAACCACTACAGCGGTTGCATTGTCAACAGGTTACGATTTCATACGAAGTCCCTTGAATTGCATAGAAGAACCCAAAATTGTGGGGTTATGCTGCTAGAAACAGAAGGAGATGAAGAAATTGACTACTTTGGTGTGCTGAACGACATTATAAAGCTTAGCTATGGAGCCAACAGACTCGTCCACCTATTCAAGTGTACCTGGTGGGACATCGACAATAAAAATACTAGGATAAACACCAATGCCTACTTTACCAATGTCAATTTTAGCAAGACCTGTATCAAAATGACCCTTTCATGCTTGCGACGCAAGCAGAACAAGTGTTTTACCTTAAAGACACCAAATTGAATGGTGAATGGCATGTGGCCCAAAATATTCCTCCCTGAAGTTTGTACGCTATTATAGAAGTTGCAGATGGGGAGATGAGTGCCAGTAAGACTTCATTCCAAGAAGATGAGCCATCTATCAGTGCAGCAGTGCAATCTACTTCAAATGTTGTCGAAGAAGGCATCGATCCTATACCATTGCATAGGGATGGTGCCACGGCAAAACACGTAGGGAATGCTGACATTACAGTTGAACCTTCTGTAGATGTTCACTCATCGACGATGAGGAAACTGATGGGGAAGATGAAACAGCGGTCGAGTACTGTACTAAAGAGGAAGACACTTTGGAAAGTGAGAATGTTACCGATATTGAAGACGTATAGGGGGGTCAGCATATTATTTTTATCACTATATATCAGACATATGTAAATAACTTAAAATATATGTATTATGCATCCATCTAATATTCGTACTTCTTATATTTACTTGTCTAATAATTTGCAGATATGGCACCATGAGGTCAACGTTAGAGACTTCCTTTTAGGCACATGAGTACATCGCATAAGGATGATCTGACATCCTCGAGACCGGCGGAGCCCGTCGGTCCTGATGCAGCGGCACCCTTGTCTAAGCCATCAGCTCCTTGGCTAGACATGGATACCACTTATGTGACTGATATGCAGGGTGAGTTGCCGACCGTGATGAGCAGTGTTTGTATGGATACGATTAATTTATTTACATTTCAACTACTGATGATAGTTATTCACATGTATGATTATAATTTTGTTCTTAATTTAACTCTACTTTCAGCATCTACGTCCAACTTCAGGTCAGGCTGTGGTGCAACGAAGAACATGTCGCTAAAGAAGTACCTGGATAGGAAAAAACAGTGGATTCGGATCAACATTCCTCCAGGATTCACTGCCCCGCTGAACGATTGGTGCACCACGTGGATGAGGGAGCTCGACATTATATGCTGACCATATGCTCCAGTCACTGCCTTCAGCTGTCCGTAGGTGACTTAGGAGCAGCTCATGGTTCTTTACATGCCCATTTTGGTAAGTAATCCCAAACCCTATAAACCTATTTTTAAATTAAATGTTTTTTTACTTTTAATATACTAACCAATTAACAACCGTCTAACATTGTAATTGTATTACCTATATATGCAGGAGGAGTTAGATATAGATATCCTCGAGGATGACCATGTGAGGAGGGCAGTCGATGTCCAATTATACAATAAATTTAAGAGTTATCACTTAAAAATGTGCTCCCATTTTTTAGTGATGGGAGATGAAGCAGAGTGCGACCATACGATAAGATATCCCAAGAGGATTGGGAGGTGATGTGTCGCCATTTCCATGACCCGCGCTATCAGGTGATGTGTTTGTATTATAATCACTAAATTTTCACAATGATGTCGCTAATAAACCGTCATGGAAGCTTCCTTGTAGGCCATATGTGAAACAAATGCTGCGAATCGCAGCAAACTCCCTACGACGCATTGCGGTGGATCGAGGTTATTCGTAAATCATCCATAGGCAATTACTATATATAAAACTATCTGACCATTACATGACATAATACTAATGATTTCTTATATGATAATGTAGCGTGATCCCGAGACTGGCACAAAGGAGCTGTTACCGGATCTTTATTAGAGAACACACCATCGGCGATCAGGGGAGTGGTGCGAGGGTGCGCAGGACAGATATGTAAGTGAAACAAAATATTTAGTTTATTACTTGATTTAAAACATCAAAGTAGTAGTCTTACTTTTTTTTTTTTTATCATTTTCATGACTGAAATTAGGCACGAATGGTTGAGCTGAGGGATGCACCTATTTCAAAGGAGAGTCAGCACATGACAGATTTTGAGATCACTTCCCAGGTGTTTGGGCAACAAGCGGGGGGCTAGGTGAAAGGTCTTGGAATTTGATACATCGCCCCAACAACATCATCATCCATGGGTGCAGTGGCTTATGCAGACATGGGACGACGGCGCCGAGAAGTCTAGTATCGTGAGAAGGAGATGGCTCGATGGATACAAATGGTGGAAATGGAGAACACGCAATTGAGAGACACATTCTCCAGCTTTCAAGCCCAAATGCAAGCCATGATGGATAGGCAAGCGCATTTTGAGGAAATGATGAGCCAATCTCGACAAGATGATGCGGGTGGCTCCTATAATTAGAAGGTATCTATGGTACTTATAGCATAACATAGTACTTGTGCAAAAGTATTTTATGATTTTGTTTGTATTATAATATAGTGAAATTTTCAATGATTAACGAATACTCATACTAGCTCCTCTAAAGAGCTTTATACATTATTCTAACTTGGACACTAAAAACCATTAAGCTGAGTGTTAGGGGGTAACAGTAATGGGATAAATTTTTTTTGGGGGGGGAGGGGAGATAGCATTACATGTATTCTCTAGGAAAAGTACAAATTCAGGAAAGAACTAAAGTCGCATATTTGGGGCAATTTTTATATTATGTAGTTATAAATAGTTTGCACGAATACTGCAAAAAATTAATATTACAAATAGATATGACTTGAGAATAATATTATTTTTTTATCTTTCTTGTTTCATAATGTTCCATCTGTGTTGCACTTTTTGGACGCATCATCCTTGTGAAAGCATCCTCCTTGTGGATGTGCCTATGCATCCTCTCTGCGGATTCAACCTCCTTTTGGATGCATCCTCCTTATGGATGCAACTTCGTTTTCGATGCGACTTCCTTTTGAACGGACAGTCATTTTGGATATGTGCTCCTTCTGAATGCATCATCCTTATGGATCCATCCTGCTTTTTGATGTTGTCATTTCTAATTACTTGATATGGTTGTATAATGCGTACATGTTTTTTTTTTTTTTATTGTTATCATAGTTGTATATCTTGTTCAGTTGGGAAATTTTCATATGATAGATATTCATCTAGTATGGATGATAGCTTTACTTGTTGGATATTCTAAATTTGATGGGTACATGCACTATTGTCATGAATTGTTGATTGCTACATGATTGCACGCTAATCTAGAATGCCTCCTGCATTACGAATGCAGTTGATGTGTATTGCATGCTAGTAGTGGATATAGGTTCTCATTTGCATTGAACTTCTTATAAATGACTTATTTGAACCTATCAGGTGCAATTTTTATGGGAAAATGTCTAATTTACAGACGGCATGCTGCCAAAATTTTGTTAAAATTTTTCCAAAAAAGAAAAAAAAAACCATGTACAACAATAATTATGATAAAATGAATGTTAAAATAATTTTGAAAGGATGAGTGAAAGTTAAGAATCATAAGAAATGAGGCAATGTAGGCTTAGTTCATTTAAAGAAGCATTCATTTATATGTTTTTGGTCTTGTAAGTCTAAAGCATTCATTGCCGAGCGTAAATCATTGAAAATATTAGAAACACTTGGCTAAGGATTTGAAAATTTAAAAAGAGCATGAGTTGAATATATACATATCTCAGAGGGAGCATCATCTTCATAATAATTTAAATTAAATGCTTTCATCATCTCATAACGTTCATATCCAAATGCCTAGATGAATAACAATACTGCACTGAACTTAATACTATCCACTATTCTCTACTATTTATATTTTGAATTTAATGGATACATGTACTACTGTCGTGAATAGTTGATTGCTACATATTGCATGCTAGTCTAGAATGCCCCTTTCATTGGCGGATGCAGATGATGTGTATTGCATGCTGGTAGTGGATATAGGTTCTCGTGTCCCTTGAACTTCTTATAAATGACTTATTTGAACCTATCAGGTGTAGGTTTTATGCGAAAATGTCAAATTTACAAACCACATGCTGCCAAAATTTCGTTAAAATTTTCCCAAAAAAAAAAACATGTACAATGATAATTATAATAAAATGAATGTTAAAATATTTTTGAAAGGATGAGTGAAAGTTAGGAATCATAAGAAATGAGGCAATGTAGGCTTAGTTCATTTAAAGAAGCATTCATTTATATGTTTTTTGGTCCGGTACGCCTAAAGTATTAATTGTTGAGCCTAAATTATTGAAAATATTAAAAACACTTGGCTAAGGACTTGAAATTTTGAAAAAGGCATAAGTTGAATATATACATAACTCAGAAGGATCATTATCTTCATAATTATTTAAATTATATGCACACATCATCTAATATCGTTCATGTCCAAATGCCTAGGTGAATAAATACACTACACTGAACTCAATACTATCCACTGTTCTCCACTATTTATATTCTGAATTTAATGGATACATATACTACTATCATGAATTATTGATTGCTACATGATTGCATGCTAGTCTAAAGTGCCTCCTGCATGGTGGATGCAGTTGATGTGTATAGCATGCTAGTAGTGGATATAGGTTCTCGTGTCCCTTAAGCTTCATATAAATGACATATTTGAACCTATCAAGTGTAGGTTTTATGGGAAAATGTTCAATTTACAGACGGCATACCGAAATTTCATTAAAATTTTCCCAAACAAAAAAAAAAAAATCATGTACAACGATAATTAGGATAAAATGAATGTTAAAATATTTTTTAAATGATGAGTAAAAGTTAGGAATCATAAGAAATGAGGCAATGTAGGCTTAGTTCATTTAAAAAAGCATTCATTTACATGCTTTTGGTACGGTAACCCTAAAGCATTCATTCCCAAGCCTAAATCATTGAAAATATTAGAAACACTCTCCTAAGGATTTGAAAATTTGAAAAAGGCATAAGTTGAATATATACATAACTCAAAGGGAGCATCTTCTTCATAATTATTTAAATTAAATGCTCTCATCACCTCATAACGTTCAGGTCCAAATGCCTAGATGAATAACAATAGTACACTGAACTCAATACTATCCACTGTTCTCTACTATTTATATTCTGAACTTAATGGATACATGTACTACTGTCGTGAATTGTTAAATGCTACATAATTGCATGCTAGTCTAGAATGCCTCCTACATGGTGGATGCAGTTGATGTGTATTGCATGCTAGTAGTAAATATTGGTTCTTGTGTGCCTTGAGCTTCTTATAAATGACTTATTTGAACCTATCAGGTGCAGGTTTATGGGAAAATGTTCAATTTACAAATAACATGCTGCTAAAAATTTGGTGCAAATTTTCCCAAAAAAAAAAAAAACCATGTTCAACAATAATTATGATAAAATGAATGTTAAAATATTTTTTGAAAGGATGAGAGAAAGTTAGGAATCATAAGAAATGAGGCAATGTAGGCCTAGTTCATTTAAAGAAGCATTCATTTATATATTTTGGTTCGGTAAGCCTAAAGCATTCATTGTCGAGCCTAAATCATTGAAAATATTAGAAACACTTGGCTAAGGATTTGAAATTTTGAAAAATGCATAAGTTGAATATATACATAACTCAGAGGGAGAATCATCTTCATAATTATTTAAATTATATGCTCTCGTCATCTCATAACGTTCATGCCCAAATGTCTAGATGAATAACAATACTACACTAAACTCAATAATATCCACTCATCTTTGCTATTTATATTCTGAATTTAATGGATTCGTGTACTACTATCGTGAATTGTTGATTGCTACATGATTGCATGCTAATCTAGAATGCCTCATGCATGGCAAATGCAGTTGATGTGTATTGCATGCTGGTAGTGGATATAAGTTCTCGTGTTCCTATAAATGACTTATTTGAACCTATCAGGTGCAGGTTTTTACGAGAAAATGTCCAATTTATAGATGGCATGCCGAAATTTTGTTAAAATATTCCCAAAAAAAAAACCATGTTCAACGATAATTAGCATAAAATGAATGTTAAAATATTTTTGAAAGGATGAGTAGAAGTTAGGAATCATAAGAAATGAGGCAATGTAGGCTTAGTTCATTTAAAGAAGCATTCATTTATAGGTTTTTGGTCTGGTAACCCTAAAGCATTCATTGCCGAGCCTAAATCATTGAAAATATTAGAAACACTCTCCCAAGGATTTGAAAATTTGAAAAAGGCATAAGTTGAATATAAACATAACTCAAAGGGAGCATCATCTTCATAATTATTTAAATTAAATGCTCTCATCATCTCATAACGTTCATGTCCAAATGCCTAGATGAATAACAATACTACACTGAACTTAATACTATCAACTATTCTCTACTATTTATATTCTGAATTTAATGGATGCATGTACTGCTATTGTGAATTGTTGATAGCTATATGATTGCATGCTAGTCTAGAATGCCTCCTACATGGTGGACACAGTTGATCTGTATTGCATCCTGGTAGTGGATATAGGTTTTACTGTGCCTTGAGCTTCTTATAAATGACTTATTTGAACCTACCAGGTGCAGGTTTTATGGGAAAATGTCCAATTTACGGACGGCATGTTGCCAAAATTTTGTTAAAATTTTCTTAAAATAAAAAAAGAAAAAAGAAAAAAAACCACGTACAACGATAATTATGATTAAATGAATGTTAAAATAATTTTGAAAGGATGAGCGAAAGTTAGGAATGATAAGAAATAAGGCAATGTAGCCTAGTTCATTTAAAGAAGCATTCGTTTATATGTTTTTGGTCCGGTAAGCCTAAAGCATTCATTGCTGAGCCTAAATCATTGAAAATATTAGAAACACTTGGCTAAGGATTTGAAAATTTGAAAAAGGCATAAGTTGAATATATACATAACTTAGAGGCAACATCATCTTCACAATTATTTAAATTAAATGCTCTCATAATCTTATAACGTTCATGTCCAAATGCTTAGATGAATAACAATACTACAGTGAACTCAATACTATCCACTGTTCTCTACTATTTATATTCTGAATTTAATTGATACATGTACTACTATCGTGAATTGTTGATTGTTACATGATTGCATGCTAGTATAGAATGCCTTCTGCATCGTGGATGCAGTTGATGTGCATAACATTCTGGTAGTGCATATAGGTTCTCGTGTCCCTTGAACTTCATATAAATGACTTATTTGAACCTATCAGGTGCAGGTTTTGTGGGAAAATGTCCAATTTACAGACGGCATGCCAAAATTTCGTTAAAATATTCCCAAAAAAAAAAAAAAAAACCATGTTCAATGATAATTAGCATAAAATGAATGTTAAAATATTTTTTAAAGGATGAGTAAAAGTTAGGAATCATAAGAAATGAGGCAATGTAGGCTTAGTTCATTTAAAGAAGCATTCATTTATATGTTTTTGGTCTGGTAACCCTAAAGCATTCATTGCCGAGCCTAAATCATTGAAAATATTAGAAACACTCTCCTAAGGATTTGAAAATTTGAAAAAGGCATAAGTTGAATATAAACATAACTCAAATGGAGCATCATCTTCATAATTATTTAAATTAAATGCTCTCATCATCTCATAACGTTCATGTCCAAATGCTTAGATGAATAACAATACTACACTGAACTCAATACTATCCACTATTCTCTACTATTTATATTCTGAATTTAATGGATACATGTACTGTTGTCATGAATTGTTGATTGCTACATGATTGCGTACTAGTCTAGAATGCCTCCTGCATAGTGGATGCAGTTGATTTGTATTGCATGCTGGTAGTGGATATAGGTTTTACTGTGCCTTGAGCTTCTTATAAATGACTTATTTGAACCTATCAAGTGCAGGTTTTATGGGAAAATGTCCAATTTATGGACAGCATGCTGCCAAAATTTCGTGAAAATTTTCCTAAAAAAAAAAAAACCACGTACAATGATAATTATGATAAAATGAATGTTAAAATATTTTTGAAAGGATGAGCGAAAGTTAGGAATGATGAGAAATGAGGTAATGTAGGTCTAGTTCATTCAAAGAAGCATTCATTTATATGTTTTTGGTCCGATAAGCCTAAAGCTTTCATCGCCGAGCCTAAATCATTGAAAATATTAGAACACTTGGCTAAGGATTTGAAAATTTGAAAAAGGCATAAGTTGAATATATACATAACTTAGAGGCAGCATCATCTTCACAATTATTTAAATTAAATGCTCTCATAATCTTATAACGTTCATGTCCAAATGCCTAAATGAATAACAATAGTACATTGAACTCAATACTATCCACTATTCTCTACTATTTATAATCTGAATTTAATGGATACATGTACTACTGTCGGGAATTGTTGATTGCTACATGATTGCATGCTAGTCTAGAATGCCTCCTGCATGGTGGATGCAGTTGATGTGTATAGCACGCTAGTAATGGATATAGGTTCTCGTGTCCCTTGAACTTCATATAAATGACTTATTTGAACCTATCGGGTGCAAGTTTTGTGGGAAAAAGTCCAATTTACAGACGGCATGCCAAAATTTCGTTAAAATATTCCCAAAAAAAAAAACCATGTTCAAAGATAATTCGCATAAAATGAATGTTAAAATATTTTTTAAAGGACGAGTAAAAGTTAGGAATCATAAGAAATGAGGCAATGTAGGCTTAGTTCATTTAAAGAAGCATTCATTTATATGTTTTTGGTCTGGTAACCCTAAAGCATTCATTGCCGAACCTAAATCATTGAAAATATTAGAAACACTCTCCTAAGGATTTGAAAATTTGAAAAAGGCATAAGTTGAATATAAATATAACTCAAATGGAGCATCATCTTCATAATTATTTAAATTAAATGCTCTCATCATCTCATAACGTTCATGTCCAAATGCTTAGATGAATAACAATACTACACTGAACTCAATACTATCCACTATTCTCTACTATTTATATTCTGAATTTAATGGATACATGTACTGCTGTCGTGAATTGTTGATTGCTACATGATTGCATGCTAGTCTAGAATGCCTCCTGCATGGTGGATGCAGTTGATTTGTATTGCATGCTGGCAGTGGATATAGGTTTTAATGTTGCTTGAGCTTCTTATAAATGACTTATTTGAACCTACCAGGTGTAGGTTTTGTGGGAAAATGTCCAATTTACGGACGGCATGCTGCCAAAATTTCGTGAAAATTTTCCTAAAAAAAAAAAAAACCACGTACAACGATAATTATGATAAAATGAATGTTAAAATATTTTTGAAAGGAGGAGCGAAAGTAAGGAATGATAAGAAATGAGGCAATGTAGGTCTAGTTCATTTTTAGAAGCATTCATTTATATGTTTTTGGTCCGGTAAGCCTAAAGCATTCATCGCTAAGCCTAAATCATTGAAAATATTAGAAACACTTGGCTAAGGATTTGAAATTTTGAAAAAGGCATAAGTTGAATATATTCATAACTTAGAGGGTGCATCATCTTCATAATTATTTAAATTAAATGCTCTCATAATCTTATAACGTTCATGTCCAAATGCCTAAATGAATAACAATAGTACACTGAACTCAATACTATCCACTATTCTCTACTATTTATAGTCTGAATTTAATGGATACATGTACTGTTGTCATGAATTGTTGATTGCTACATGATTGCGTACTAGTCTAGAATGCCTCCTGCATAGTGGATGCAGTTGATTTGTATTGCATGCTGGTAGTGGATATAGGTTATCGTGTGCCTTGAACTTCTTATAAATGACTTATTTGGACCTATCAGGTGCGGGTTTTATGGGAAAATGTCCAATTTGAAGATGGCATGCCGAAATTTCGTTAAAATTTTCCTTTAAAAAAGAAAACCATGTATAACGATAATTATGATAAAATGAATGTTAAAATATTTTTGAAAGGATGAGCAGGCTTAATCGTAAGAAATGAGGAAATGTAGGCTTAATTCATTTAAAGAGGCGCTCATTTATATGTTTTTGGTCCGATAAGCCTAAAGCATTCAATGCCAAGCCTAAATCATTGAAAATATTAAAAACACTTGGCTAAGGATTTGAAAATTTGAAAAATGCATAAGTTGAATATATACATAACTCAGAGGAAGCATCATCTTCATAATTATTTAAGTTAAATGCTCTCATCATCTCATAACGTTCTTGTCCAAATGCCTAGATGAATCTGTCGCGACGTCCCAGAGCGCGGGTGCCCCGGGCAGCAAAATGAAAATAATGATTATAATTTTCGAGGAAAATAAGGAATGTCAGAGTCGCCACTAACCTTTTAGTATGGTTAGAACACATGATTACTACCCTGTTAAGGGTAGAGTGAGTCTATGTTACTAGAGTTGGGCTCGAGAGTTCGGTTACGCGAGAGGAAGGTACGAGCACCCCCTACGCGCCCGTTCTTATGAACGGTACCTAATTAATTTGGAATTATCCCTAAGTCAATCTAGTAAGTCTTTAAAATTACTCCTCTAGTAAATTTACTAATACACGTACAAAGTGGATAAATAAATAAATAAATAAGTACATAAATAATACAAAAATATATATATAATATAAATATTTACATATCCCCTCAGAACCAAAGGTATGTGAAGCCCGAAGGCTCATACCCTAGCATTAAAATCATAGGGATAAAAATTAAGAAAATACTTAAGAAAATACACTCCCAAAATTTGAAATTGTATTGAATTTTTTACAGGAAAATACTAGTATGGGAGTTTTTTTGGATTTCGAAAGGTGTCAAATATAAACATATAATGTGAACAACGATATCAAAAATACCATGATACATAAAATAAAAATAAAAATACATAATAATAATAACAACTATATGTCGTATGTACTATATAATAATAAATCACTATAATACCTAATAACTTACCCTAATAATAAACCAACCTAATAGATAGTAATAATACACGCATCACAATAATGATAATAATGTACCACATACCATAATAATACTAAACTTAGAGTAATGATAATAATAATAATAATACTATATCATACGTAATAATAATATACTATCATATAATAAGACATTAACATCCTATAAATGTAATGATGACAACTTGGAAATTAATATTCAAAACCCTAAAGTTAACACTCAGTACATACACATATGGAAACAATTAATCCCTATAATAATAATAATAATAATAATAATAATAATAATAATAATATGGAAACAATTTGAACCCTAAAATAAATATACAATATATGTAATAATAATTATGGAAATAATTGAAGCCTTACCATTAATATACAATAACAATGTGAAAACAAATTAAACGCTATAATACACGTGCAATATATACAATAATGGAAACTATTACACAAGTAATATTACGGGAAGCAATTTAAACCCTAAAGTTAACAAATAAAACACGCGACAATAATTATGGAAATAATTTAAAACCTGACCATTAATATATCATGACAATATGAGAGACCAATCGAACCATAAATAAAACATATAATGAACAAAACCCTAAATATACCATTAAAACCCTAAATAAAACATGTAATAATCTAAACCCTAAATACCCAATATATACTAAAATAAATAAAAACCCTCAGGATAATATACAACAATAACATAGACACCCTAAATAATAAATGAGTATATTACAATAATTGAAAATACAATGATAGCATGAACACTTTAAACCAATATTCAAACAATAAATATGGACATGTAATAAGGTATTAAGTAGTAATCCAACACTTATAACCATAATATTAATATTTATACATACATATATATATATATATATATATAATAAAAGCCTAAACATGAAACCTATATATTACAATAAAAAAAAAAGACCTTAAATATTACACATGCCTGCATAAATAAAAAAAAACCAAAAAAAACAAAAATGTTAGTTTTCAATACAAAACAAGGCCAGAAAAGAAACATAAAAAGAGATAAAAATAAATAAATCAGAAATTGCATGCCTGTGCGTTTGTGTGCGTGTGTGTAGAGACTTTCAGGGGACTCACGAGGTCTGGAGATGGCTCACGTATGGTAATAGGTTGGCTGCAGGGGGCGGCTATGATGGAGCCGCTCGGGTTTCTGGTGGTTGGCTGCTGTGGGGATGGTGTTGTTGTGGTGGTCGAGGAGGTTGCTCGGTGGGCTGGAGCTGCTGGGGAGTTGCCGAGGCTGCCAGTGTTGGTATCTTGGCTGGAGCAGGGGATCTGCTGGTGGAGCAGACGGCCGGGGGCGACGATGGTTGCTGTGCGTGGCCGTTCTACTGTGCTGGTGAGACAGGATCTGCAGAGAGACGAATGGAGAACGACGGCGCAGTTGCTGTGTGTGGCCGTGGGCTTCCTGCGGCTGGAGTTGGGTAGCGACAACGAAGGAGGAGATGGTGATGGTGGAGCGTGACTGTGAAACGAAAGGCGCAACAATGGGGGCTGCTCATATTTGGGGTGATCGGGTTTGGGAGCAGCGGAGAGGGCTGGGGGATTGCAGAGAGATGGAGATAGATGGGAGTTGCAGCGGCTATGGGTCGGTGGAGAGGACTGCTCGGGAAGAAGAAGAAGAAGAAGAAAAAAAAAAAAATAGCACTTTTTTTATTCTTTCTTTGGCTGTGCTCCGCGCCCCCCCTTTATAAAATTTTCAACCCTAAAAATCCTTTTCTCTTTTCCTTTTTCATTTTTATTCTTTTTATACTTTTATAATAATAATAATAATAATAATTAGTAAATAAAGTAATAATACAAATATTAAAAGCAATGATAAATGATAATAATAGTAAAATAATAGAAATAATAATAAAGTAATAATAATATATGAAAATAATAATAATAATAATAATGAATATAAATATATCCAAAATAATAGTAGTAAAGTAATACTAATAATACTACTAGTAATAATAATAAATAACACAAATAATTATAAGAAAGTAATAATAAAATAAAGATAAAAAATACTAATAATAATAATAAGAATAAAAATAATAAATACTAAAAATAATAGTGATAATAATAATAATAATAATAATAATAATAGTAATAAAAATAAGGTAATAATAATAATAATAATAATGAAAATAAGAATAGACCCCTTGTTCTATCTGGTTAGGGCAAAAATAGGGTATGTATAAATAACAATACTAAATTGAACTCAATACTATCCATTGTTCTCAATTATTTATATTCTGAATTTAATGAATACATGTACTACTGTCGTGAATTTTTGATTGCTACATGATTGCATACTAGTCTAAAATGTCTCCTGCATGGAGGATGCAATTGATATGTATTGCATGCTGGTAGTGGATATAGGTTCTCGTGTGGCTTGAACTTCTTATAAATGACTTATTAGAACCTATCAGGTGCAGGTTTTATGGGAAAATGTCTAATTTGCAAATGACATGACGAAATTTCGTTAAAATTTTTCCTAATAAAAAAAAAAACCATGTACAATGATAGTTATGAAAAAATAAATGTTAAAATATTTTTGAAAGGATGAGTGAAAGTTAGGAATCATAAAAAATGAGGCAATGTAGGCTTAGGTCATTTGAAGAAGCATTCATTTATATGTTTTTTGTCTGGTAAGCCTAAAGTCATTGCCGAGCCTAAATCATTGAAAATATTAGAAACACTTGGCTAAGAATTTGCAAATTTGAAAAGTGCATGAATTGAATATATACATAACTCAGAGAGAGCATCATCTTCCAAATTTTTTAACTTAAATGCTCTCATCATTTCATAACGTTCATGTCCAAATGCCTAGATGAATAACAATACTACACTGAACGCAATACTATCCACTGTTCTCTGCTATTTATATTCTGAATTTAATGGATACATGTACTACTGTCGTGAATTGTTGATCGCTACGTGATTGCATGTTAGTCTAGAATGCCTCCTACATGGCGGATGTAGTTGATGTGTATTGCATGCTGGTAGTGGATATAGGTTCTCGTGTGCCTTGAACTTCTTATAGCTGACTTATTTGAACCTATAAGGTGTAGGTTTTATTGAAAAATGTCCAATTTACAGATGGCATGCTGTCAAAATGTCGTGAAAATTTTTCCCAAAAAAAAAAACCATGTACAACGATAATTATGATAATATGAATGTTAAAGTAATAACGATTAGATTGACATCTCCATCAGTCCTAATTAAAATATTGCGCAGATAAGGTCAAATTTTAAGTTAGATTTGTCTAACAAGTGGATAGGTTTTAAGTTAGATTTGTCTAACAAGTGGATAGGTAAATGTAATCTGCATATATTTCAATGATTTTATTTTATTTATTTAATTTTACTATTTAATTGAGAGGAAAAGTCTAGTATCACGGCAAGAGAATGGTTGAAGCAGTTAGGGTGCACTTTACTTCCTATATATATACTCTTCTCCTACCATGTGTGCCAATGATGGTTACAACCTGTGCATTATAACCTTACTCTTGTTAGACCTATATGTTACAAAAGATTGGAGTCATTCTAAGCATTTTATTTGCAACAAAATTACTAGCAAACTTTATATGTATGTTAATTGGTATGTAGATATATAAATATGCGCGGTGTGATTATCATTTTCTCCTAAATTATGTGTAACTTATTCTTTTATTTCCTTTCATTTTTCTCAATTTCCTTCCAAACTTTTCAAAATGCATCTATCTAAAAGGAGGAGCATGTAATGAAACATGACTCCTATTTTAAGTCCTCTCCTATTTTAAGTCACATGCACATTTTCCCTTCTATTCAACTTATCTAATTTCTCCAAAAGCTGTTTTATTTTTTAGGATGACAAACTTATTAAGAAGAATACAAATTAAATAATTAATTAATGAAATTTTTAAAAGATGTAATTAAAACCTGCTCGTAAGCACCTAAGCTTTTCAAAAGAATAACAGAGGACTCAAATATTCGACATAAATTTATTTAATTGGAGATTAGGGTAGAAAGAAAGACTAACCTCATGTCCTAAAAAAGTAATTAACTATTTGAAAGGTCTTAAATGCCATCATAGAAAAAAATTATAAAATAATTTTCATGACTAAATGTGATTAGCAAAGACTTTGCCAGATTAGCAAAGACTTTAAACACTATCACAAAAAAATAAAAAAATAAATAAAAAATAAAAAGATAAAACAACCTTCATAACTAAAGGTGTCTCAATTTTAAGATAATAATTACACGTATGGTTAATGAACATTATCAAATTCTCGATTTCTGATTCAGGTGCTTTAGCATTTTCTATTATTGGTGTTTTCTTCAGTTTTTCTGTTGATTTGTTGGCTGTTCACTATTTTTATTGCCTTGTTGGTTTCCTGTTTTGGGTCTTCCTACACTTTTGTATCCTCAAGCCTCTGACTTGAGCTTTGTTTATTAATGAATTCACTCGATTTTACCTTTCAAAAAATTAAAAGGTAATTACGCATAATATATATAAGTAGTTGCAAGTATAGTTGTATGTATCTTCTTATGGTTATTCAAAGACCCTTTCATCCCTTCGACTTTACAGGCTACCTTTTAAGTGTGCAACTCAATGGAAATATGTGAACTCAGTGTTTAGCTTTAAATACTGACATTATTTTTTTCATTATTGATATTACTACCGTACAAATTGTGTAATATGCATAACTATGAAATCTTTGCAAATTTGTTATATCATATAATTATTTTTTCTGATTATACTGAGCGCCAACTCTCCTCCATTTGTATACTAAAATTTTTTTAATGAATCTTAATTTGTAAGATTCGTGGCTATCATAATATCAGCACTATGGCATGCATGCATGCACTATAGTCGTCAGATGCAACTTTTGACTATTTCTTTGTAATTTTTATTGTTATTTGAAAAAAATGGAGTTTTTGTATTTTAATTTGAATTTGTACTAGTATTTGTATTTGAATTTTTAATATTTTGAAATAATTTTTGTTATCTGAACATATGTTATTTCTTTATTTTAATTGAATTTGTATTTAAATTCGAAATTTTGAATGATTTGTGAGTTTTGTAGTAATTATGGTTTTAGTTTATGTATTCAAAAATGTAATTATAGATTTTTATATAAGAATTGATAATTAAAAAAAATTAGTATTAAAGATTTTTTTAATTTTTCTAATTATTAGTGAAGGATTCAAATTCATCACTAATAATTTACTATTAGTGACGGATTTCTAATTTATCACTAATACCTTACTATTAGTGACGAATTTTAATCATTCACTAATACTAGGGTATTAGTGACGAATCTGAATCATTCACTAATAGTAAAGTATTAGTGACGTATTTGTAATTCGTCACTAATACCCAACTACTAGTGACGAATTAAAAATCCGTCACTAATATCCTAGCATTAGTGATGAATTTGAGTTGAGCCACTCTAGAATTTATAGTGAAGGTATTAGGGTTTTAGTGACGGTTATGATCCCTTACTAATACTCCATTATTACTGACAACATATTTAATTCATCACTAAAAGTTAGTAGTAACGGTACATATAGAAACTATTTTAAAACCGTCACTAATACTCATAAATTAGTCACCAATACTATTAGTGATGAATTTATGACTATTAGTGACGGATTTGATCTGTCACCAATACCCTGATTTTTTGTAGTGTCTATTTGATAAAGTTTGAAGTTTTTGTGGGATGTGGAGCCTAGTAGCATACAAATTGCTCTCATGCTAACTACAGGAGTAAAGGTTTCATCATATTTAATACCTTCTTCTTTATTATAACCTTGTGCTACTAATCTAGCCTTGTTATGGACTACAATACCATTTTCATCATTTTTATTCCTATAGACCCACTTAGTACTAGTTACTGAATGGTCAACAGGTCTAGGAACTAGCTTCCAAACTTTATCTTTTCAAACTGATTTAGTCCCTTTTGCATGGCTACTACCCATGAATCATCATTGATTGCTACATTTATATTCTTAGGTTCCTCTTGAGATAAGAACATACAATGATTACACAAGTTCTTTAATGTAGACCTAGCGGACACCCCTCATGATGGTTCACCTATTATTTGGTCCTTAGTTTGATTCTTCTCGAATGTCCATTCCTTAGGCAATTCAGATTTTTCTAGAGAGTTATCATCGGATGGTACTTTGCTTTCATTACTCTCAACCTTGATCTCATGAATTGCTAGATCTTCTAAACTCTTTCTTATGTCTAGATCATCAACATTAGTAGATTTAGAAGAGAAAGAATTAGCTTTGTCAAATTCTACATGTATGGATTCTACAACAGGTAGTGTTCTTTTGCTGTAGTCTCTAAAAGTTTTGTTATTTACAGCATATCCTAGGAAGATTCCTTCACCTAGTTTAACATCAAATTTTCCTAGGTCCCCTTTATCATTTATGACAAAACATTTACATCCAAATTCATAGAAGTATGAAATATTTGGTCTTTTTCCTTTCCAAAGTTCATAAGGGGTTTTATCTAGACTAGCCATAATGGAAACTTTATTCATCACGTGACACGCCATGTTCGCCGCTTCAGCCCAAAAGTATGTAGGTAGGTTATGCCCATTTAGCATAGTCCTAGTCATTTCTTGTAGTGATCCATTCTTCCTTTCAAAAACTCCATTTTGTTAAGGTGTATGTGGTGCTGAAAAGTTGTGAGAAATTCCATTTTCGTCACATAAATTTTCAACATCTTTATTCTTGAACTCTCCACCTCTATCACTTCTAATGTGTAAAACACCATACCCTTTTTCATTTTTCATTTTCTTACATGGGTTGGTTAGAATTTTGCACACTTTATCTTTGGAGGATAAGAATAACACCCAGGTAAACCTGGAATAGTCATCAACTATGATGAATGTGTATTACTTTCCTCTTAAGATTTTTATTTTAGTGGGGCCAAAAAAATTTATGTGAATTAATTCTAATGGCCTTGCAGTAGAGATCAATTGCACCTTCATAAAGGTTGTCTTGCTTAGCTTCCCAAGTTGGCAAGCATCATAGACTTTGTCTTTCGTAAACTTTTTGTTGGGTAAACCCTTAACTAAGTTCTTTCTAGCTAACTTGGATAACAAATCCATGCTGGTATGTTCTAGTCTCCTATGCCATAAACAACTAGATTTATTTAAGGTTATGAAGCATTTAACATCTTGAGATTCTAGGTTTTCTAAGTTTATGCAGTATACGTTTTCAATCCAATTTGCAATAAAAAATAATAATATTTCATGGTTTTCAGTATGTTCAACTATGCTTTTGTCCTTTTTAAATGTCACATCAAAACCTTTATCAATTAAATGACTAACGCTAAGTAGATTATGTTTTAACTCGTCAACCAACAATACATTTTCAATTATCAAGGAGGGTTCCTTACCAAATTTTCTGATGTCGATAATTCTACCTTTAGCATTGTCTCCAAAGGTGACATGTCCGCTTTACTTTAGGGTCAATGATTTGAACTTGGACTTATCTCCTATCATATGCCTTGAGCATCCACTGTCCAAGTACCACTTGTCTTTTGATGGGCTAGACCTAAAACACACCTACAAAAATTATTTAAGATATTACTTTTGGTATCCAAACCTTCTTAGGTCCTTTTAGGTATATTTTAGAGGTATTTTTGACTCTCCACACCTTTTTGGTTTTAACATTTTTCCATTTAAATGGACATTCAAATTTTATGTGTCCCTTCTTCTTACATAGGAAACTTGTGGTGTGTGCATATGTATTTGAGGAGGAGCTAGCATAGTTTTTAGAAGCATTTGCAAAATACCCCACGTGGAGGTTCTCTTTCTTTTCTTCTTATTTTCAATTCCATTGAATCCCATTCCCGCTTTGTCTAAATACATTTTTGAGATCCAACTAGTTTCTCAAAGTTTTCTTTTCCTCTTATGAAGTTGTAAATGATTTTAGTTTGGTCTTCTATCTGTCTTTCCAAACTAGTTATTTCTGAATATTTCACATCTTTATAGTTTGCTTGTAATCTCACTAGTTCTCTGGCCATTTTGTTAATTTTACTTTCCAATTCAACAATATATAAATTCTTCTCTCTTTCAGCTAATTGAGATGACTCTATTTTGTTCATCAGCATTTCATTTTGTCCTTCTAATGTGATGTTTCTTTTGGACACCCTAATGAACCTTTTATGTAGTGAAAACAACTTTATTTGTATTTCAATATAAGATGGCATACTTGCAAATCATTACAAGATTCATCACTTGATTCTACAAGTGAGTTTGAGTAGGAGTATACCTCATCATCTATCGCCATGAAGCAAAGGTTAGCTACTTCTTGATCACTCGAGTCAGTTTCCAAGCTGCTTGAGCTAGAGTCATTCCAAGTAGTGGCTTTCATTGCTTTCTTCTTTTTCTTCTTAGCTTCTTTCTTGAGTTGTGGACAATTAGGTTTTATGTGGCCTACCTTTTTACAATTATAACAAGTTGGGGGTTTAGCCTTTTTTTCTTTCTTACTTGATTCACCTTTGTCCATTTTTTATCCTCTAAATTTTCTAGAAAATATTTTATTATTTTTAAAGAATTTACCTAGTCGTATAGTGAATAGTGCTAGGTCATCATCATTCATCTCATCATCTTCTTCGTCACTCAAGCTTTTTTTGGAATTTTTGAGAGCTATGGATTTCTTATGTTTGCCAACTTCAGTTGTTCTTTAATTTATGACCATCTTATAGGTGAGAAGTGACCCAATGAGTTCATCTAGGGTAGTGTTCTTTAAGTTCTTGCCTTCAGTTGTGGCAATGGCCTTGGGTTCCAAAATAGGTGAAAATCCTCTAAGGATTTTCCTAATCATTTCATCTGTTGAATAGTTATTATTGAGTGCATTTAGGGAATTTATCATGTGAGTGAACCTAGTATACATACTTGATCTAAATTCCTCTAGGTTCATCCTAAAGGCCTCATACTCACTCGTAAGCATGTCTATTCCACTATCCCTAACATCTACTGTTCCCTCATAGGTTACTTTTAGTTTGTCCAAAATTTCCTTTGCAGTCTTACATCCCATTATTCTATTAAACTCATTTCCATCCAATGCATAGTATAAGAAATTTATAGCACTAGAGTTTATTTGCAATTGTTTCATATCAGTCTCACTCATTTTGTTTTCTTCTTTAGGAACTTCTTTGTTCTCTACAGTCTTAGAAGGAACATAGTCCCCTTAGGTTACCACTCTCCAGGCTCTCCAATTTATGATTTCCAAAAATATTCTCATTCGTTGTTTTTAGAAGGTGTAATTCACACCACAAAATGGGGGTCTAGATGAGGATTTCCCTTCACAAAATGGGGATACACCTATGTTAGGCATTACGATCTTTGTGTAACAACCTATTAGGATTTGCTCCAACCTATGCTCTGATACCAATTGAAAGTACAGGCATAGTCCCAAGAGAGGGGTGAATTGGGTATTTTAAAAATTTATTATGCAGAAGTTTGGTTTATTTAAACCTTTTAATTAATTTCAATCACTACAAAAACAAATAAGCAGCGAACAACTATATCAATAAGCAATCCTAGGTATATATGAAATTTAAAAGCACAATGTGAATTTTACCTTCAGCAAGTTCAAATACCAACTTTGAATTTAATCAATGAACAAGCATATATTTAAAACAAGACTAAAATATAAAACTAAAGCAAGTAGTTTTCTTATGCTTGATCGAATCAACAAACTAACTTTACCTCAACCAATCAAACTTAATTCAGAGTTTCAACAATTAACTGATTTTCAACCAGGTTCCTAAACCATACAAAGCATTTACAAACTGATTTAATTAATCAAAGTAATCCAAATCCAGACTTGGCATTCAATAGATTTTCCCAATAAAATTAAAACATACACAACAGTTAATAAGTGCAGAATTTAAAAAGAGTTAGGGAACGAAGATTGAACACATGGATTTTTTACAATGTTAGGCTTCCCGCCTACATCCTTCCTAAGAAACTTGCTGTTAGGATTTTCCTTACCCACTCTATTCAATAGGTGGAGCAACCTCTCTCCATTAGAAGGTGGAGACCCCTCTCTAGCACGAACACCCTCTCGTAAGGCAATAACTCTATCCGCGAGTCGTCAATTTGCAAAACAACAAATCAATTGTTATCATTCATGCTCACAATTTCAAGATTGATATCCTCCTTTTGCACATAATCTCTAAGAAAGTGTCTTATACCTATGTGCTTTGTTCTTGAGTAGGATATTAGATTTTTAGAGATGTTTATGGCACTGGTATTATCACACTTGATTGGCACAGACCCATAATTCAATTTGTAGTCTTTAAGTTGTTGCTTCACGTATAATACTGAAGTACAACAACTGTCGTGGCTACATATTCAGCCTCAACGGTAAACAAAGTCACATAATTCTATTTCTTAGAAAACAAAGATACCAGAGAACATCCTAAGAAGTGACACGTACAACTAGTACTCGTGCGGTCAATTTTGCACCCAACGTAGTCCACATCAAAGTAGCTGATAACATCAAAGGATGTGTCCTTTGGATACCATAAACCTAAGTCTATAGTACCAATCAAATATCGTAAAATCCTTTTAACAGCTATTTGGTGTTGAAAAGTAAGGTGAACTCCCAAGAGGGGGGGTGAATTGGGTTTCTTAAAATGTCTTTACTTACTTTGTATTTATAAATTCCTTAGTTGAATTTTAATCTTGGCAATATATACTTTTAGCAATTTACCAATAACCACAATACTATTGATAATCAATTAAGTTTAACCAATGTTCAATTTCAAATTCAAATATTTGATATTGATACTCAGCTAATTAAATTCCAAAAATCTGATTAGGATAGTTTAAAAAAATAAAACTCAGATTTCAAATTTAAAAACTCATATTTTATTCTTTTACTCCAATCAATATAATTTTCAGATATTTTATTTTTGAAATATTTTAATTTAAAACACCTTGCAGCTGTTTTAATATTCAAAATCAAGACTTTGATGAATTTGTCAAGTCGACCAACTAACAAATGTATGCTGAATTTAAATATGCTTTCAAAATCAGATTCCAACACTCCCCAAAGTTTAGCAAGATATAAAAATCATCCATGCAGATAATATACTTGCAGAATTTAAATATAGTAGGGAAAAAGAGCTTAGAACCATATTTTTACAAGGTTCGACCTGCAGCCTACGTCCTTGCCCCAAGCAACCGCTGTGAGGATTCCAACTTTCTATTAGACCAAGTTACAACCGCTCTCCTTCTCAGGTGGAGATCCCTCTCTAACAAGAATACCCCTTCTCGTTAGCCAAGGATTCAAAAACCTTGAATCATCAAAAACAACAAGAGAAAAGTAAACTTTGTTGTTGTATAATGAATACTCTCAATTAGAGCAGATTTGTACCAGTTAAAAGCACAATTTATTTCAACAAATAAACAATATAAAGAGATGAAGCTCAAAGTAAATATCACCACAGTTCTTTATTAGATTGTAGAACTTAGTTAGAGCACAAGAACAGTAAGTTTTAATTCAGCAAAATCATAGCAATAACTTTCTGCAAAGTTTTTAGCAAGAACTCTTTGAAAGTATGAGAACTATATCAATAGCTGCTTGTTGGTAATTTTTGGTGTATGTAATCCTTGGGTTTAGTATGTATTTATAGATATAAAAAGTAATATTTCGTGTTCCCCAAGCTTACTAACAATATTCCCCAAGTTTTTACAAAGTTTGGCAACCAAGCAATCAGTTTTGGAAACTTTCCCTTGCTGTTTTAAATTTAAAAAACTAAAGGTCAGTCGACTGATATTATCGAGGTCAGTCACCTGATCCTTTATATTTCAGCAATTTTTTAAACACGGAATGGGGTCAACCGCCTGAACCGATAAGGTTAGTCGCATGATGCTATTTTGTTTGCTGAATTTATTTAGCATAAAAAAATAAATCAGTCAACTGATCCAATTAGGTCAGTCACCTGAGCTTGCGATTTTTCGAAAACTTAGTTTTTCAACACTTTAAACCTTTGATTTTTAAAACTTAATTGAGATTTATTTAAAGACATTTTCCAGGGTTTTCAAAATTTGTTCTCTAATTCAATAATGTTCCCTAAGAGCTTCAACCATTTATATTGACATTTATGAAGTACTTACATGAGACTTCCAAAAACTTATACATTCTAAACGCTAAGTCTTCATGCTTTTGCTTCCATTCTTTAAGTCTATCTTGACTTCTTTCTTCAACATTCTTTAGCTTTATAAGATCTTGTTGCATTAAGTTCGAGCTTTTAACAGACTTGTCAAGCATTTTGACATTGACCACTTAGGTTACTTTGATCTTGATCTAAAACCATTTGAGTTATGAAACATCATCACTTAGCCAAATATGTTAAGTTCCTTTGCTCTATTATCATAAAAATAAGATTATTAAACCTTGTTAGGCCAACAATCTCCCCCTTTTTGATGATGACAAATTAGGAGCAAGAATGGGTAAGCTTAAGAGAAGGCTCCCCCTTACAATAAGCATCAACTTATCAATATTTGTAATATATATCATGAATTCATACTTACCAACTTAGTGTATGTTTCAAAAATCAATGTCAATATTTGTAATATATATATCATATCAGAACTCAGGATCATGCTCAATAATATCATGCTCAAATATTTGCCCAAAAATTCTTCCCCTTTTGACATCAATAAAAAAGAGTAAGATATCAAGAAACAAAAACAAAAACTAAAGCAATGAGAAACCATACGCATAAGATAAATATGACATAACATGCTTAACCTGATATGCAATAAATCTAAAAAAATCAACAACACACATAAAGTTGTTGTTAATACAACCATAAAGTGTTCAAATAAAAGTAAAGTTATACAGTTCCAGCATCTACATCATCATCATCTTCTTCATCCTCATATTCCCCTTCTTCTTCATCTCCTTCTTCTTCATCATCATCTTCATCTTCCTCTTCTTCATCTTCATCAAGAGCATCAATGAAGCTTATATCCATAGGAGCTTTTCCATGTGAAGAGGATAATTCAGCCATGTGTTGTTCAATCCAAAAAGGTCGTTGATCTAGTGAAGAGTAGTTAACTTGAAGAGATACGAAATTATCCTAAAGTGAGCTAAATCAAGACCTCATTTCTCCACTAAAATTTGTAAACTGTTGGTGATAAGCAATAAACTATGATAGTGCATCATCAGCATGAGGAGCAGGTTGCGGTGCTGGTTGTTATGGTTGTGGATCGGGAACTTGCCTTTGGCGCTTTCTGCCCTTAGGAAACCTTCCTTGCTCATATTTCTTATAACCCATTTGCTTAAGAGCGGTAGAGGTGAAAAAATCATAATGGGTTTGCTTGATAAACAAGTCATTTGGAGAAGAGACATTTAGTTTTGCAAAAATAAGATTCAGAGCTCCTCGATATGGTAGAATTACACAGTGGGCTTCTTGCCTATAGATCATCCATTTTAGAACTAAGCTTGGCAAATCAAGCTTCTTTCCTTTGAGTAAGCACCACATGAAGAAACAATCTAAGTAAGAAATGTAGTCATGTGATCCTACTTGAGGTAAAATGTTGTATGTGATTAGCTTTTGGAGAATCTAAGCTTGAAGGTTTAATTTCTTATATAGTGGAGGATGTCCAAAATAAACCAATTCCTCAGTCATAATTAGTGGTGGAAATTCTTTAGGGGTAGAACCTTGTGACATTGCCAAGGTTTGTGGAGTAAGGGCAATCCATTTCCCATAACTTCGGTAGTGATTACCATTTCTCCTTTAACCATATTAGCGTAAAAAAGCTTAACTAAGTTGGGAAAGACACCCTTAGCTTGATAGGTGACAAATTTCTTCCATCCTAATGCCTTAAACATGGATAAAATTTCAAAAAAATGTTTCTTCAATGAATTCAGTATCCAAGACTTTACCAAAAATGGGTTCAGCTGAACGAATATGTTCTCTGTATATCCGCTTGGCATGTGGAGCCACAAGCTATTACTCAATATTGTTGTCATCGTTTCCTTAAGTAGAACCACGATTTTCCACTTGCTCTGTTCTTGGCATTTTTAAGAAGATGAATTGTGAAACCCTAGTAAATAGTGAGAGAATGATGTAGGAAAATGTTCTTCAAAACTTAAATAGAGGATTTTGAGTGGTGGAGGCACTTGGGATTAAAAGAGAACAAGTAGAGGAGAAGAGAGAAACAGGGTCAGGTGCCTGGAGTTTTGAAAAAATTAGGGTTTCGAGCACATAAGTTATTTAAAGTACCGTCAAGTAGTCAAATGATGTCGAGGGTTAGTCACCTGACAATTTTAGTGCATTTAAATTTTCCTAAACAGTAGAGAGTCAGTCGACTGAGGCTCAGATGGTCAGTCGCCTAACTTTACTAATTTTGAAATTTTGAGAAAGTAAAAAAGTTATCAGTCAATTGTGGTTAATTTTCTAGTCGTCTGACCTCACTTTCCATTCAAACTCTACTTTACTACTCATTCAATATCCTCTTTAAACAACTTCTCTGCTTTGTAACAATCCTAGTTCTCTTCTTATAGCTATAAATCTATCTTCTGGAAGAGGTTTGGTAAAAATATCTGCCTACTAATCACTTATATTTACAAACTCTAAAATAATGTCTTCTTTTTGTACATGATCTCTTAAAAAGTGATGTCTTATGTTTAAATGCTTGGTTATTGAGTGTGATATAGGATTTTTAGAGATTTTAATGGCACTGGTATTATCACACTTTATAGGTATAGCTGAATATTCCAATTTAAAATCTTTTAATTGTTGCTTCATGTAGAGAGTTTGCGCACAACAGCTCCCTGCTACCACATACTTAGCTTCAACGGTAGACAAGGCTAGGAAATTTTGTTTCTTGGAGAACCAAGACACAAGAGACTTTCTTAGAAAGTGACAAGCACCACTTGTGCTTTGTCTATTAATTTTACACCCAGCATAATCAGCATCTGAAAAGCTTATTATCTCAAAGCCAGTGTCCTTAGGATACCATAGACCTAAGTCAATAGTACCTATTAAATATCTTAGGATTCCTTTGATGACTATTTGATGAGATTGCTTAGGGGCTGCTTGAAACTGGGCATACATGCATACACTAAACATTATATCCAGTCTACTAGCTGTCAAATATAGTAGACTTCCTATCATACCTCGACAATACTTCATATCTTCTGATTTTCCTTTTTCATCCTTATCATGACTTATAGAGGTACTCATTGGGATTCCTATAGGTTTGCAACCTTCCGTATCAAAATTCTTAAGCATATCCTTTATATATTTTGATTGATTTATGAAGGTTCCATTTTTAGTTTGCTTAATCTGAAGTCCTAGGAAGTAAGTCAATTCTCCTATCATACTCATTTCAAATTCATCTTGCATACATTGTGAAAATTCTTTACATAGATCTTTGTTGGTAGCACCAAAAATGAAATCATCCACATAGATTTTGATGATAAGCATATCTTTATTTTTAGTTTTAATAAACAATGTGCTATCTACTTTTCCTCTAGAAAAGCCATTATATAATAGAAATCTACTTAACCTCTCATACCAAGCTCTAAGAGCTTGTTTTAGTCCGTATAGTACTTTTTTTTTAATTTAAACACATAATTAAGGCTATAAGTATCCTCAAAACCTGGAGGTTGTGCCACATAAACTTCTTTATTTATAAATCCATTTAAAAAATGCACTCATCACATCCATTTGATAGAGTTTGAATTCTTTGTGAGATGCATAAGCTAGTAACATTCCTTATGGCATCCATTCTTACTACGGGAGTAAAGGTCTCATCGTAGTCTATTCTTTCTTCTTGATTATATCCTTGAGTTACAAGTCTAGCTTTATTACATACTACTATGATGTGTTCATCCTTTTTATTCCTAAATACCTATTTGGTTCCAATTATTGAAAGATCAGTGGGTCTAGGAACTAAGTTCCATATTTTATTTCTTTCAAACTGATTTAATTCTTCTTGCATAACCACTATCCAAGAATCATCATCACTTAAGGTTTATTGTATATTCTTGGGTTGTTCTCAAGATAGAAATGCATAATGATTACATAGATTTTTCAATGAGGATCTAATGGACACTGCATGGAATCACTAAAGGCATGTGACAACCTTTGTGATCCTTGTGTTGCCGCTTAGGGTAGATGGTTCTTGGTTGTATTCTCAATCGTTAGTGATAGACTTTCGAGTTGCAATTGAAGCCATTTTTACATGCTTTCTTTACTGCTTTCATTTAAATACATGCACTTTCAATACCTGCACTTTACTTTTCATGCAAGTTTATATTTTTGATTGTGTTAAAACCCTAGGGTAAAGGATAACCTAACTAGGGATTCAGTCACTTGTACGAACTAGGCTACGGTTTATGTACAGGATAATCCCATGATCGTTGTGATAGAGTATTCCCTAGTTCCCGATTGTGCTCCGAACGATTGGTGCACCTTCTCTACTCTATGCCATCGAATGGTTCACTTAACCATTAGTCTAAGACAAACAACTGACCAGATATATAGCTAGCGCACACGACAATCATAATCTAAGACCTGCTTTTAGGAGTAGTGCTAATATAGATTTACATGATTTAATTAGTTGTTAGAAAAACCTTTTCAAAATTTCACATTTTCCCTTTTTACACAAAGTTGTAATAAACTATGCTGGAAGTGGTTAATAACTGCACTGCAGTCCCTGTGGATCGACACCTGGCTTACTCACTATTCTACGGAACTTGGGATAGTTAGGTTTATAAATTTTAATTTTGGTAGTTAAGGACCCAAGCCTTGGCGAGCCTACCAAGAACATGTATTGAAAAATGGCTTCAATTACAGCTCAAAGGCCTGTCACTAGCGATCAGGAATACAATCAAAAACCAACTATCTACGTGGAAGCACCTAGAACTCGAAGGTTGTCACAGGCCTTCGAAGAATCCAAGCATAAACTAGTACAGGAAATTGAAAGGAAAGTAGTAAATCTACTTTAAGTGGCACCCAAAGACACTCTAGGTCCATCACTAACCAAAGAGAGGCCAAAGGGGAACCCTAAACACATAGTCGAAGCTAGGTTTTATACCCAAAAGGGTTTACAAAGATTCAAATTCAAATCTGGAAACTTTTGTAGAAAATATCGCGAAGAAGATTGCTGGGCTTGCGCCTGTCAACCTGGTCGCACCCATGTCTTCCCTTGACTGTGCCCCTAGTCGAGGCTTTTGAGAATTCTAGGGTTCAAACTTCAGACTTCCTCAACCTGGTCGCACCTAGAGAACCTCCTGGTCACCCCTTTGGTCGAGACTCTCAGGATTTCTACTTCAATAAGTCCCATGTTCAACAACCTGGTCACCCCCTCAGGGTCTCCTAGTTGCGCTAATGGTCGAACCTCTCAGCATCTTCACTTCAATCTAAACTCTGGAGTCTGCAATTTATGACGTGGTCGCCCCCTGTGCTTGCTAGTCGCACCACATGGTCGAGCAGGGTCCTATTTTCTTTGATGAACTGAAGCTTTAGGGGCTTGGTTGAGCATCTAATTGAACCTTTATGCTTCCCAATTACTCCCTTGGCTTCTTGCATGGCTTAACTCCTCGGTTTTAACTTGATTTTCCTAAAACATGAACAAACCATGCATAAGTCCGAACTATGATAAGAAAGGGTAAATAAAAGATAAATAAGGACAAAACATAAGTAAATGAGGGTCTAAAATAGTGCCTTTTAAGGACACATCAGAGAGAAAGTGAGAGATAAGAATTAAGAAAAGTAAGGATTAAGGATCACCGAATAAAGGACCAAGGTGGGTACTGAGTGCACTCGACTACTAAGCCTAGAGGAGTCTCAAAGCGACGAATACTCGAAGACTCAAAAGTCAAAATTGAAGGACTGCGTGCACTGGACCAGATTCCCCGAAATCTCAATTCTTTGTCTCAAGTCTTAACTCTCGAGTCTTGAAGACAGAGATGAGGCTAGCAAGTGGTGACAACTGGAGAAGGGAGCTGCTGCAAGATGTAGACATACTGTTGATGACTTGCAGAGCTATTGTAGGGCTATTGGCAACTCACGGAGCTGCTGCAAGGCTGCGACCACTTGAGCAGGGCAAATATGAGGCTTTGAAGATCGAGATTAGAGAAATGGAGGAGGTGATGGCCGACTACAGTGAAAAATCCTTCTTATTCTTCGACTTCCAAGTTCCAACAATAAATCAAAGGTACAATTTTTTTATTTTAGTCTTTTGAATGGTAAATCTGCCAAGGATGAGTGGTTAGGAGAGAGGGAAAGTAGGGAATCATGGGTGGATTCGAAGGAGACAAGAAAAGTGACCAAGAATGGGACTGTCAAACTATTAGCCAGTGTAACGGTCCGTAATGGATGTTACGAGCGTTACAAGTAGAGTGGCCGAGAATGCCATTGTCAGACTGTCGACTAGTATAACGGACCGTTATGAAGTCTAACATTGCGTATAACATCCATTATGGACCGTTATGGCTGTGAATTTTTTCCTCCCCGCAATATCGATCTGTATCAATTTCGATCCCCTCTTTTTCCATTTAAGTAACGATCGTTATTTAAAACCATAATTTGAATACACTTCAAATATAAACGCCATAATTTTAATGCAAACACAATAGCAACTAATTCCAAGTTATGAGTTGGATAATTTCATTAGCGAGGCTTCAGTTGTCGTGATTCGTATGCAACCACATTTTCCTTTGGCATCAACACACATCCCAGTCCATTCAAGGAAGCATCTATATATACCACATAGTGATCCTCATTATCTAGAAGAGTTTATATTGAAGTTGTTGTCAATCAATGTTTGTAAATCTTGAAACACTCTTTCACATCCTTCACTCCACACAAATTTCTTTCCTTTCCTTGTCAACTCAATCAATGACATAGCTATTATAGAATAATTCTGCACAAACCTACAATAACACCCTGATAGACCCAAGAAACTATAGATTTCAACAACGTTTTTAGGGGTTCCCCAACTCAATACAACCTCAAATTTGGAAGGATCAATAGATAATCCATCTTTGGCTATGACATGATCCAAAAATTCCACACTAGTTATCCAAAACTCACATTTCTTCTATTTAGCATATAATCATGGTCTTAAATTTCCATGAAAGTGTCAAAATTTTCTTCGAAATGTTTGGTTTCCATTACCCTCGAAATCAAAATGGCAATTGATTTTCACCTTGCATAATTTTTGTCGAAATCTCAACGAATCATCTAAAATTTATCGAAATCTTGAACTTTTAGCGAAACTTGTCAAAATTTTAACGATACAATGAAATTTCCTCATAATTCAAATGAGAGATTTAGGAGTAAAGTGAAATTTCTCTCTTAATTTATTTTATTTGTTTTTATCGAAAAAAAAAAAGATTTTTAGAAGTGCTTTTGAAAAAAATAAACTTACAGCAACATTTTATTTCATCACTCATGTATAAATTATCATTATTTTATACAATAAATAATATTTAAATGATTTATGAATTTCATTTGTATTAACTTAGTATCTTTAATTTACATTATCTTACAAATATGTTTGATACACATACTATATTATAACTTTTCCACCTCATACAAAATATAGATGTATTTGACTTGTAATATATTAGTCCTAAGACTTACATTATGTATGTTAACCATTTCTACAGTTTCACAAACAATTCTATGCTTTACTACTGAATTCCGTTTTTTTTTTTAATCGAAATCAAAATTTCTATTGAAATTTCCGTACTTTTGGGGCTTCAAAATTTAAGTCGATATCGAAATTTAAGACCTTGCATATAATTAATGCTGCCATAATGTTTGTAAAGGCAATCACAAATGCTCTTTGTGCTCTTCTTGAGTCTTTAAATATATCAAAATATCATCAATAAAAACTAATAATAAATTGATTCAGGTATGGTTGAAAACTCAAATCATCATATCCATGAACACGGCAAGTGCATTAGCAACCCCAAATGGTAACACAAGGAACTCATATGACCTTATCATGTATAGAATGTCGTCTTTGGGATGTTTGATTCTCAAATCCTCATGTTGGTCATAAACTGATCACAAGTCAATCTTTGAAAAATGTTTGGATCCTGCCTATTGATCAAATAATTCATCAATTCTTGGAAGTGGATATCGATTCTTGATAGTAACCTAATTCAACTTCCTATAATCAATGCATAGTCTCAACAAGGACCCATCATGTTTCTTAGAAAATAATACAGGTACACAAAATGGTGATACAATAGGCCAGATAAATCCCTTGTTGAGGAGATCAAAGCTGCACCTTAAGTTCCCTTAGTTCAGGTAGAGCCATTATATATGGAGCAATCGATATAGGTTCCATCCCCGACACCAAATCAATAGTAAACTCAAACTCTCGTTTTAGAAGTAGTCTTGGTAAATTATTTGGAAAAAAATATCTAGAAATTCAGCAACTATGGGTAAAGAAGTTCATATTTCATGAACTTGTGTATTTTCTTTCATTGCTGCTACCAACCCCAGACATTTGCCAAAATCTCATCCTTTCACAAGCAATCTGGATAACAAACATGACAACCTTCTAAGTTTGGTCTCCCTGGAAGGAAACTATCACTCCATTTGGACTAAGTACTACTTTCTTTTTCTTTCTTTTTCTTTTTTTGGAAACAATCAACATGATAAATGGGCAACCACTCCATTCCTAGGATTACATCATAATCTTTAATATCCATGATTAGTAAATCAATGGGAAGTTATGTTCATCGATATGTAAAATGCAATTTTAGCATATCTTGTTCACATTTATAGCTTACTCCCTTGGTGAAGCTACTCAACTGGTCAGATTCTAAACACAACATATTAGCAGAGGATGCAAAGGTGTATAAGTAGGTAGAAGCATAATCAAATAAAACTCTTGCCCAAGTGTTGTGTAAAAGAATCATACCTTCCACCACAACATTACTTACCTCCTCATTTGGTTGATGTCCATGTTGGGATGGTGCAATGGTTTAAAATCTTCCTTGCGCCTTCCTCCCCTTTCCATTATATGAACTTCAAGTTCAGATGAATTTGCAAGAAAATTCAACTAGGTTGGTTGCACCGAAGATCGAAGAAAACTCAAAATTGGGGAAGGATTTGGTTGATATGATTAAGACCAAGAGAATTGAGTTGCTGGTTGTTGTCTTTGTGGCATCGTTAGAGATTGAGAGATAGGACACTCCCTCCTTACATGCCTCTCTTATCCACACCCAAAACACTTCAAAACCATGTGGAAGGGGCCACCAATTTGAGCACTTTGTTGTGGTGCTAGAGAAACTTTTGACTTCTTTCCAGTTGACCCGAATTTTTTCTAAATGAGGTCCTTTTCTTTAGTTCATAAAGTTATTGTCTTCAATATCTTGTTTTACCAAGGCAACCCTTTCTACTATTTCCCCAAAACTCTCAATTCTTAGGGCCCAAGTCTAGACCTAATAGGTCTCAATCACCTTTCAAACTTTCGAACCTTCAATTCCTCAGTGCTTACTAGTTCTTGTTCAAATAGTGAAAATTCAAAAACTTGGCTTTCTTATTGGCTTACAGACAAATTCCTTTGAGTCAACAGCATAAATTCCGATAACTTGGCTTCTCAAAATTCCTTACAAAGATATTTCTCACTAAAAACTGTTTCAAAGTAAACCTCGAACATAGCCTCAACATCTCTCAACCGTTGCACAAATTCCCATCAATGGTTAGCTTCACCTTCAAATAGAAAACTCGCAACAATGACTCTATACTCGTCTAGAATTCTAAGCATATCACAAAGTTTCCTGACCTTCCGCCGCCAGTTCTCTAACTCCAATGGTTCGAGGTTCCCTATGAAGCTAGTAAGGTTTAATGTCTTAAAACTCCTTCACCATATACTTTCATTTTTCAGCAATGTCCCTCCTATCACTCACTCCACTATTGGTTGTTGATTCAACTAACTTTCATGGTTATTTTGTTGAGTCGGTTGATTATTTTGAGCCATCATTCCGCTCCGAATTGACACCCTGTTCTAGTGGGGTTGAAGAAGTTCGACCACCCCTTTGTCTCACTCTTTAAAGGAAAAGGAAAACATCAAGTGTACTCAGTAACAATCCTAACAAAGCCACACTCATTATACTTACATATATGCCTAAATTTGCCTACCATAATCTATAAATGACCTACCACATGCAAGTAAAAGGACTCGGCCGGTGCTACTCAAATTAATATTATCTTCCCCTCTTACTTTAAGGCCCAGTGTAACCAAAGCTCTGATACCACTCTATCACGTCCTTATTTTTGACACAAGACCAGTTATGACCCCATCTAAAATCCGATGGGGGCACTACCACACTAGGCCTAGGCAAGAATTTGTTTTATAAAAAAATTCACTTTAAAACAAGTTAGACTCATTACCAGTGAATATTTGTTGAAAACATAAGATACAATATTTAATACTAAAAACATTTACTTCGTGTCAAACTCTTCACATTGGATTGTACTTTAATACACATTTTCACACTACCTAGTCTACATACGTAACTGCCAACCAAAATACAAGCATAGTATCTCTATCATCCCCTTGCCAATCTGTAATACATGTCGAAAATGGCAATTTCTTGGAGAACTTAACAAGTGGAGCTCTCCTTCAGTTCAAACCTGAAATTGTAAAGGAACAGGGTAAGCAACATATACATTTTTAATTGTTCCTTATTCAAATAAAGATTCTAATACTTTTAACATATGATTTCTTATATGCATGCATAATCATAAGGTGCATGAATACACACTATATTCTAAGCAATGTGCATTACTCTTTATTCTAAGCAATTTGTTCACCTAAAGTTACCATTGCAAAACATCCAAATAGCATGCATTTGCACTTTTTTTAACATAGCAGCATTGCACATTTTATCCCACACAAATGCCAAATTCCAGGTTGGCCAACCATTGCTTAACACAGAAATACCAACAAGTGCCAAAGTCCAGCTTGGCCAACCACCGCTTAATGCAAAAATGCCCTCCAAAGGTTTAGGGCCTTTCACCCAAGGAAGACAATCCCTACTTGCTTGAATTCCAAAATATCACAACCAAAAACAACAAGTAGTGCTAGTTGTTTCACACAATAGCAATTCAACACTTGCATACACAACCTATACATAGTAAGTAAAACCATCATACTTACGAGATGAATATCTATCACATGAAAATTTCCCAACTAGACAAAATATGCAGCTATGATAACCAAAGAGCCATATCAAGTAATTGGAGGGGGGGGGGGGCGAAAGAAGCCTAAAGTCCTTACTAAGATTCAATTCCATGCAAGTTTCTACCCCTTATTTCCTTTGGATACCCAAAATTCTAGGTGAATAAATGAAAATTAAGAACACCAACCTTGATTTTCAGTTTCTTCAAACTTAGTTTAAGTTTCCCTCTCAATTTTTGGTATTTTCACTTGATTTTCTCTTAATTTCCCTGAATTTTCACAGATCTCTCTCTCTCTCTCTAGAACTAGGGTTTACAGCGGGAGTTTGGGGTATTCTTTTGTGAGTTGGGGCCGCTCTGCAGGGCTGGAAAGATCAAGACAGCCGCTACTTGCTGCCAAGTGTCTCCTTCTAGGTTGGAAATATGGCAGAACAGCAGCATCTGGTAACAAGGGTCCTGCAGTGCTGTCACCTGACACTAGCAGCTTGCTAAGCTGCCAGGTGGCTATTGCGGGTTTGTAGTGCTGCCAGAGGTGTGCCCCATCCTGCCTTTTCTTTTCTTTTTTTTTCTCTTTCTTTGCCCAAACTCTAATGTTGTTTATGTTTTAGCATATTCCTTATAATTTCCTTTCATCTAGAGCCCCTCCCACCACTAATAAGTCAAAAGGAATTTCCAATATCAGTTAACTCAATTAATGAATAATATGGCTAGTATGAACTTATTTAATGCAAAACAAAACAAAGTCATGCTAATTTATGAAAGTAGTTTAACTTTACCGTGGCCTAAAGAGTATGGTTATCACAAAGAATGCCTTCTTCTATAGAGTTTTGCAAAATGAGGTGTACATGCAGCAACCTCTCGTATGTTGCTCAAAAGGAAAGTGGTGAGGTATAGCCATCTATGGTTTTAAGCAATCTTCTTGAGCCTCATTTGACAAATTTAGCGGGATTGTACGTGTCACATAGCAGCTTCAAAAAAAGTTTCAAATAAAGGACTTGGGTACTCTATGTTACTTCTTTTTTTTTTCTTTTTCTTTTTGGCATTCATATAAATATGGTGTAAGAAAGAGAAAGAGTTGTGCCTATTTGGCAAAAATAAACCTTGGGCTTGCTAGATGAGATTAGTATGCTAGGAGCAAAACTAGTTGATACTCCTATAAGTCCGAACATAAATTTATTTAGGGACATTGGACCAAATTTTGAAGACAAACTTCGGTATAGGTAGTTGACAGGCAAGTTGATCTACTTTACAGTCGCTGGATATGATATATCATTTTCTGTGGGGTGCTGAGTCTGTTCATGGGGAAAATCTCAAGCACTCAAACTGGGACGTTATTTGCAAGATTATTCCATATCTCAAGAGCTCTCCTGGAACACATTTGTTACGTAAATATAATAGAAATCGTGACATTACGGAATACTCAAATACAGATTGGGCCAGCTAAACTGAAGATCAAAGGCCTATTATTTGATGAATATTGTACAGTTTGTGGGTGGTTATCTTGTTATCTGACATAACAAGAAACAAACTACCACAATAGGATCTAGTGCTGAAGAAAAATATCAAGTTATGCCTCATAATGTTACTGAGTTTGTGTGGTTGAAGTCACTTACCTAGATAACAAAACCCATGGATATGTTTCATGATAATCAAGCAGTCATTTATGTTGCTAACAACCCAATGTTCAAGAGAGGACAACATATTGAAGTATTGTGATGTGTTAAAGAAGATTGCAAGGCCTCCATTTGTGAAATAATCATTTAGGAGATGTTTTCACAAATGCTTTATGTAAGCCCACCTTCTCTGTGGCGATAATCATACACCTCCAGCTTGAGGAGGAGTGTTAGAAAGGGATATATTATTTTAGTAATTATGAGATTGATATGGGGCTATTTATCCCATTGATATGGAGGTATTTATCCCATTACAATCTTTTCTGAACTTATAAAGAGGGATGACCTGGAGCTCTACGCAACTGTAGGACTACCGATTGCAATTTTCTCCTCTCTTCATTTTTCATCTTCCCTCTCACTCCTCTTCTCCTCTATTGTATTTTCTTCAATAAGTATTCAGTTTATTTCTGATTCATTAAAGATGGTTAAGTTTCTCAAGAATGACATTGATATTGATTCTAGGGTTGTAATCAGTTCTTACTCAAGTCGTTTATTGGCAAAACCAGCTCCTTGGTTTTTTCAAAAATTATAAACCAAAATCGAACCATAAACCGTCACTCAATAAATAAATACAACCAAACTGCCAATTTTTCAGTTCGGTTTAGTTAAGTTAAGTTTTTTTAAAAATTTTGAAATAACAATATGTAAACTAAATATCCATGCCTTCTATTGGGCTGAAGCCAAACTTCCATGGTCAGGACAAAACCAGTATTTATAGGAAGGAAAATGTATTCACTTCCCAATTCCAACCAATGTAGGATTGGAGTACATTGCAAAGGCTGGCCGGACATGCAATTGCATTTGGCAAGTGGGCAGGCAGGCAGCACTCTTTTTGTGTTGCGGTCCTGTGGAAGCCAAACTGGGCGGCAACTCAATGAACTCATTCCACATCAAAAACTTAAAAGGTGGGGGAGCCTCAACACTTATATAAAATACCTTTCCCATTCTAATAACCTACTATTATTCTAAGTTATAAGTAAAATTTATTTCTTTCAAAAAAAAAATAAAGAATTTTTTTATTGATAGGGTGGAATTAGAAATTATGGTCAAATGATTAAATATTTATGAATATATATACGATTTTACCTTTAATATTATATAAAATTTAACATACATAATTATTTATTCAATTTTTCATTTCGGTTCAATTAGAAATCAAAACCAACATTGAATTTTTATTTTTAAACACCCAAACTGAGAACCGAAAAACTGAACCAAAGAGGATTTCGGTCCAGTTTCAGTCCGATTTTTGGCTTGTACACCCCTAATTGATTGAGTTCAAGTATTTCAGTTTATTTTATGGGAGATGATTATTTAAGTCTAACCACTATTATCAGTTTGATTTTTTTTTCTCAATTGATGATACCACTTATCCTACTTATTTAATAATCCACTAATCCTTTTTAATCCTTAATCAAGCAATAAGTAGTTAAGTTAATTAAACTGCCTCAAGCTTAAGTTAACCAGATGATGTCATATTTTCATCCATGCTAAGCAGGACTTCATTTTAGTCCTAAAATACTTTTAGATAACAAAAGAAGATATATTAAGAGAAAAAGATAACACGAGAGAGAGAGGATAAGATATCTTCAAAACAGAAAATAAAAACAAAGAAGAGGAAAAAGACTACCCAAACCACAAGTGCCCACCCTCCAAACAAAACCCACACCATACCTGCCCACCCCATAAAGAAAGTGCTACCTATGATTTAAGAAAACCTCATTTCAAACCTTTTTCGCCATAGTTGATAGAGCACTGCAAATTAGCCTTCTCATTTTCCCTTCCTAGCCTTAGTTTTACCACCATCCAAGGACTTCCTTACGCTCCAAATCAACAAACCGCAAGCCCTTCTTATCCACCATATTTTGAAAATGCGACAAAAGAAATAGAGAAATGGATCTCTTCACTCTCACTCGTCTTCCGCCTCATTTTCTTCATCATTTCCCAAACCATGATCTCCTTCTAAGTTATCCTATGGAGATGGAGACTGCAAGGAGGCAGACAAATAAAATTTGAATAATCTTGATCAAACGCCTCCTTATTCGTGAACCTCATCTATAAGTAGCCCTCCATCAAAATCAGTCACTATCCAAATCACCCTCCTCAACTAACACATCTCTCCATTTCTTCTCAGTAGGGGTTTCCTCACTAACCTTTTTTTTTAAGATCTATTTTCATCCCACTTCAATCTCGATGTAAAAATTGCCATCACTTCTTATCAAGAATTTAATTGGCCTCTCAGTAACCTAGAACTCCCCTCAATTGAACCAACCCCTTTATCCTTACTCTTACACCTCAAACAAGTGTAACCTTTGGCTTTGTTGATTTTTTGGCAACCTAAGGATGTTTCATCCCAATCAGTCTCACCTTATCATTGCTGGAACTTGTACCGTTCTTGTTCCCAAAGTGAACAGCAATATCATTATCTACCATGTGGGCCTCTTGACAACCATCATCCTTAGAAGCCTCTCTGGTAAGCTCAACACTCTTCATTGCTTCCCTTCCCCCATCTCTCAGCCCTCTGGAAAAAGGTTTGGGTAGCTCCTTCCCATTGACCACCCCAGTCAGAGAAGAGGTTTCTGCAATGCTGTTTCCCTACCCTCTTTTCACTTTGAGCAAGGCTGATTCTGCTGCACTCCATTGTTTTGACACCCACTGCCGCATGATCCGCTTCCATACTTCCAAGTGTTCTGAGGGAAGAATTGAGTTTGAGAACTTATTTGTTCTCTCCTCTTCAAAAGTATTATGAGCCCCCGAAGTTGGATGGCCATGGCCCTAAAAGAACAGGCTGTCTCACTGCAGCACAAAAAAAACCCCTAGTGTGCTAAAAAGCCTATAGGCGCGTAAGACTTCCTAGAAAGCCCATCGATAATTTGGCTTCTATTGCTAAAAACATGTACAAGTGTGCCACATTCCCCTGGCAAGACCATGACTTGTTCTCCAGCACATGGGCCAAAATATTTTGGTGTATTTAATCCAGGACCAACCCAATTGAGGCCCGCCCTTCTTTCTACTGCATGCATGTTCGTCCCCTTCCTCTTGCAAACCTTAGTTTTCATAGAGCCTACGGGATCACCAGCTGCCACTGCTCCAGAACTTGCCAACAACTTCCACAACTCTCACAACACCATCCAAACACCCCTTTGCTTTCTCTGAGAAACCAGAAAGAACCTCCTTCCAACTCTGGTGACCACGATTCCCCAAATATTAAGCCTTGATTTTTGCTCATTTCCTCCAACCCTACGAGCTCCAGCTCCCAAAACTCGTGCAGAAATATACACAATCCTTCCCCTTCCATGCCACCAGGAATGAAGATCGATGGACCCTTATCATAGACCTAGTTCCAGAAAAGAACCATAATTATTTGATTTAATTGCCACCCAATATTGAATTTGCCCTATAGAGCATGACCGTCTCCAACTTCAATTAGAGCGATAGCAAATATTCACCTACCCATCTTGCAGCAGATAAGGTGATCCTTATCCATTGGCTGTGTAACTGAGTTTTCTCTTCCAATCAAATGAAACCTCCTACCCCCACCTTATCCATGTGCTTACAATTTTCCTTTCTATCGACACTAACTTGAAGGATTCTCTTCCACCAATTAGCGGAAATTGTCCATACCCAACTTTGAGTGAATCCATCAAGATCTAAAAGTCATGTTCATAAACTAGTCATCAATTGTCTTTTTTCAATGTCTCTTTCAAAGGCCTTACTGCTATTTTTCGTTGGTCTTATTTGAGTCCTAAAACAAAATGCAATTACACACCTAGACTCGGAATTCCCAAAATGTGAAGGCTGTTAAAATTTAGACAACTCATAATTGTTATTTATCATTCAAGAAAAATAGTTTTGTTAAGTGGCGCGCACATAAGTTATCATATATTCCAACACAATAGTGCCAAGATAATGTAGCCTTTCGCAGGCAAATTCACTAAATAAACTCCAAAGTTACCTAAACTGAGTCCCTATTTGTTCACATGCCTTGCTTGAGCTCTCTTGTAAGTCAATAGAAAAATAGTAGCTCTACCCATGGAATCCACTCTGCACGAATACCACTTCAACCAACATCCGTGGTTGCATATCCCACCATCACACTATTAATTTTGCAATGCAACAAGGGTTGAACCCAACACAAGCAGAATTGGGAAAAAAAAAAAAAAAAAATGCATGTTTGGGCCTACATTTTCAAGTAACATTGGGCTTAACTTAGAAGTCTTAGCCAGACAAAAAGTTAATGCAAATAGCATAACTTCTGAATCTTCACCAAAATACTTTCTTCAAAGATTGCAGTAAACTACCATACCTTGTCACGCCTACTTTGACACAGCCTCAGAAGGCTTTGCATAGAGATTTTGCAAGCCACAGACCATATTTGCAGGGACAGCTATGTCAATCATCTTTGGATATTCTAGGTTCAAATCTGTATTAATTAACACTTATTAGTAGTTGGATAAAAAATTTAAAAACACAAAAATAAACAAAAATAAAATAAAAAATAAAAAACAAAAAACAAAGGAAGTCTATAGTAAGTGTAACAGATTTATGTCACAAATTTGCAAGACCAGCTTGGCTTTACTTACTTTCCATGATATTCTTAAAGGTTTCCTGCAAAAGAAGAACAAAAACAGAAAAAAATGAGAAAAAGATCATCTTCTTAATTATTTTTCTTTCTATCAACAATTGTTAGTTGATGTCTAGTAATTACAAACATAAATAATTTTGTTTGACAATTGATTGACTAAACAGATATTACTTCAAACCCCACATTATCGTAGATTTTGACTTTTTTTCCCCAATTTGGATTTTGGCACATATCCATGACATAAACAACAAGAGTTGTGGTCCATATCACTCATATGAATGAGTTATCATCCTTAGCATGCTGCGTCAAAGCTAGAGCTAGAGGAGCTCTGGTTATCTCGGGCTAGGCTCTTGCTTCTTATTTTTATCATTCATTGTTGAAAAAGGAAGGCACACATTTATTTGTCAATCAAAATGTCCAAGCTGTACATTAAAATGGTGAAGTCATATAGGGTGGCATAACAATCAGCCACTAAACTAAAGCTTAAAAATCCACGACAAGAATTACAACTGAAATATTGATGGCTAAGCTCCATGAGAATGTTAATATGGAATTCTACTCAGCTTGTAACAGGGAAAAAAAGCCATTAAGTTTAAAAGGAAATCAAAATTATTTAGTCAACCACGGAAAGATGGACTCTGAAAAGGTTAACAGTTGATGATGTCGTGCATTACAGCCTAAGGATCACATTCTATAATAACTAGATAACAGTAGAGGAATTTAGACAAACTAACCAAAGAGAGCAGAAAAAGATGCATCAATCCAGAAGAATTACCTCATCTTTTGTCAACCGAGGATTGTACATCATCTCCTCCCCCACAGTACTAACCTAAATCTCAAACACAAATCTTGCATAAGCAAACATTAGCTAGTTTGTATCAAACATTCTAGAAACAATAGACACCAGATGGTTCCATACAGTGAATCCTTTGTAATCATGAGCAGGATAGACCAATGTATCCTTGGGCAATGTGAAAATCTGTATGTAAAGTTGAAAGCATAAGTTCTAGTGGAAAAATTATTGGTACATGTGTGTGAAATATAATATGCCTTCTGGGCATCTCATGTCCTTGCCTGTGAATGCACTGACTTGTACAGTTGATACGGACTTCCCCCCTGCAGTTAGACCATAGAGTTTAAAAACCATGCAGTTTGACTCTAGTGAAAGCTAAAGGTAGAGAAATAAATATTAATATTCTAAACCTGAAAATCCGTTCTCCCACATCCGCGTATCAGTAAAGCATCACCAGTGAAAGCCATCCTTGGTTGAGGCTGGTCAGGCCCTTCTCCTGTAACATAGGTAACACATCCTAATGTGTGACCAGGAGTAGCGCGAACCTGCAAAAAGCAAAAAGCAAAAACAAAATTAACAATAGATGAATAAAAGAGAAGAGGAGAAGAAAATAGATTACAGTCAAAGAAGAAGATTTCTCCTAAACAAGCTTCACACTGTATTTTCATTCTTGATGACAAAAGTACCTGTTACTACACTAGGACAAAAATGGCCATAAAACCCACCCTCAAACTGGAGGTGCATAAATATCAGTTATCACCCAACCTAGCTTGGTTCAACGCACAAAAAAGGCAAGTCTGAACACTATCTGTTTGGCTCAGAAGTCCCCTGAAATGAAGATTCCAAGATACTAGAAAGCCACTCCAATTAGAAAGAAATAAATCTGTTTGGCTTAGAGCACAATCTAAAAGGACAGGGACAAGAAATGGAAAAAGAATCGCTCCAAATGCTTTGCTGCATATTGGCATCATTTTTTAAAATCAAAATCAAAATTGACATCAATCTTGAAATTTCCATCAATATTTCCTAAAGTTCCATTCTCAATTTTCATAATTTATTATAACTTCCCTATGTTTCTTTAAATCAAAATCGATACTTCTATTAAAATCAAAAAAAATTCCATCAAGTTTTTTGTAAATCGAGACCCTTAAATTTTTTGTTGAAATTGAAATTTTTAGTCCTTGAAATCACCCTTCCCAAGACACTTCTTGGCCCAAATCAGTTTCCATTGAGATCCCACCAATTAATAGTATGGTTTTCATGTGTACAAGAATTGACATGACGAACTCCTTGTCCTGATGCATTACCTCTCCCATGATTGCCCTCCAAACCTCGGTGTCATCCTCTAGTAGTTTTCCTAACCATGGTTGGAGGCAGTAATGACCATGGCTGAAGGATTGAAGCAAGAAACATGAAAAGAGGACTGAGAACCATATTTGATTATCTGATATGCTTCATTCGTTAATGGTATGGATTCACGAATTTGATCATGAATGGATTCAAGCTCACAATTCAACGCAAAAAAGGATTTTGCAGCCAAGATTGCCCTCCAAACCTCAGCCTCATCCTCTAGCAGTTTTCTTACCATGGTTGGAGGCAGTACCGATCATGGCTGAACAATTGAAGCAAGAAACTTGAAAAAAGGACTAAGAACCATCTTTGATGATTTGATATGCTTCATTCGTTAATGGTATGGATTCACGAATTTGATCATGAATGGATTGAAGTTCATAATTCAACGCAAACAAAAATTTAGCAGCCAAGAACCCTGCTCATTGCCTCTAAATCATTTCAATGCAGAAACTAATTGGTTGGTAGATATTGGGAGTTTATCCCACATACAATTGAGAATGCTATAATGCTCACTAATGGACCACCTTTCTTGGTCAAATTTTAGAAACTTCTCATACTAAGAAAAAATATGTGTTTGATATTTATCTTGTCAGAATCTTTCACAAAGATCATCCCATACAACTTTGGTGGTTGTATGAAACATCACATCCGCAGCAATTTGTCGCCCCATGCTATTCAACGAACAGACGAACAGTTGTCATTCTCTTGCATCCAATCTTCACAATCCTTGGGAGTCGGGAGATGGCAGAGAATGTAGCACATACTTGGACTTCCCTTTTGTGTTAATATATGTTTGTCCTACTTGAGACCACAACAAGTAATTGGAGGATCCATCCAATTCGATGGCTGTGATTTGCACATTAAAAGGATCCGTAGGGGCTCTGCGTGTGTAGTGGCCAGAACATGCCCAATAACCACCACAAATCTGCACATACCAGCACCAAACTAGCAACCTGGGATGAACCAAAGCAAGCACCAGAGAATTTCAAGAGGCATCGATGGCCACAAGATAGTGTGTAGATGTCAAAAGAGTAGGGAATAGAATCATAAAAATCAAGATGGTCTTAGGCTAAGAGATAATAAATGTCATTAGTTCTTGTGCTCCTCAAATAGGCTTAGTAAAAAACCTTAAAAGACAATTTCGGGAAAATATGGATACTTTACAAGAGATATCAAGGGCTGATAAAATATTCATAGGAGCTAGTGGACACATTGGAAAGGATAATAAAAGTTATGAAAGGATACATGGAGGACATAGACATGGAGATAAAAATGAGTCTGGGTAATTAATCTTTAGACTTCGCAATGTCATATGAACTTATTACAATGAATATTTGTTTTAAGAAGAGAGAAGAACACTAAATAATGTTCAAGAGTGGATAAATGTCAAATAGATTTTTTTCTTAACTAGGATGGTAGATCATTTATTATGCAATAATGGTAAAGTTATCCCAGGTGAAAGCTTAACTGCACTACATAGAGTTTTAGTGTAAGATATATGAATTAAAAAAATGGAAGAGATAGGGTAATATAAGTCAATGCAAGATAACTAGGAGGTGGAACATTAAGGGAGAAAATACAATAAATTTTAAAGATAAAATTATCAAAGATGGTGATTGGACAAATAAGGGATAGCGTAGATACAAACAATCTTTGGATTAGAATAGCTAGCTTTATTAAAAAGATAGAAAAAGATATTTTAGATGAATCCAGAGAAAAATTCTCAAATAGTAAAGGAAGTTGGTGGTAGGATCAAAATGTCTAAAAAGTCAAAAATGAAAAGAAAAAAAAAAACGTAGAAACATGGAAAACTTTTATAAGTATCAAGAGGCAAGAAAAGATGCATAAAAGGCCATTCGTGAAGCTAAACATAGATCATATAATAATTTATCTAGATACCAAAAGAAGAGGAAAAAGATGATATTGTCTTGGTTTAGTTAGAAGACATAAAATAAGAATAGCGAAGTTACTTTAATAAACTATTTAATGAAAACCAAATAGAGGGCTTAAACTTAGAATTAACAAATGAGAAAAAGGCTAAAAATATGAGATTTATTCGCAAAATTAGAGCTAAAGAAGCTAAGCTTGCATTAAAAAAAAATTGAAAAATGGAAAAACTATAAGACCAAATAACATCCCAATCGAAGTTTGGAAATGCTTGCGTCATAACGAAATTATATGGTTAAATAATTTATTTAACACAATATAAAAACTAAGAAAATGCTAGATGAATGGAGGAAAAAGCACTTTGATACCTCTATACAAAAATAAATGAGATATTAAAAATTGTAATAACCATCATGCAATTAAACTTATGAGTCATACAATGAAACTATGGTAAACGGTAATTGAACAAAGATTAAGGTTGGAAAAGAGAGTCTCAAAAAATCAATTTGGTTTTATGCCTAGGAGATCTACTACAAAAGACATATATCTTTTAAGAAGATAAATGGAATATTTTAAAGAAAAAAAGGGGCTTGCATATGGTTTTTATTAACTTAAATAAAGCGTATGATAGGGAAAAGGGCGTATGTAGTAAGTATATTAAAGTCATTAAGGATATGTATGATGGAGTAATGACTAACTTTAGGACTACATATGGAGAGTCTAGGAAATTTCCAATTACAATAAGTGTACATCAAGGATCTGCTTTAAGCCCTTGTCTATTTGAACTAGTGATGGATGAACTTACTAGAGCATCCAAAATGAGTTCCGCGTTGCATGTTGTTTGCAGATGATATTGTTGATGAAAATTATGGTGGAGTAGAATTTAAGTAAGAATTTATGGAGAGAAGCTTTAGAATCTAGAGATTTTAGGATAAGTAGAAATATAGAATATATGAAATGTAATTTCAATCATAGTATGACATATATTTGAGATATGATTAAACTCAATGGTCAAGAAATTCAAAACACTAGTAGATCTCAATACCTTGGATCTATGATGAAGCAGAAATTGAAGAAGATGAAATACATAGAGTTAAAGCAAGTTGAGTAAAATGGACAAGTGTTGAGAGCGTGTTGTGTGATCGTAGAATATCCTTAGAATTAAAAAAAATGTTCTATAGGACAATAGTAAAACTAGTTATACTATATGGATCAAAATGTTGGGCAACTAAGAAAAAACATATTCAAAAAGTAGAAAATTCCAAAATGAGAATGCTAAGGTGGATGAGTGGTTTAATGTTAAATGATAAATTAAGGAATGAACAAATTCACGGTAAGTTAGGCATAGATCATGTAGAAGATAAGATAAGGAACAGACAACTCAGATGGTGAGGGCAGATCTAAGTTGGGCATGTGCAGTGTAGGCCAAACAGTGCACCAAGGAGGAGTGAGATAGTAGAAGGGGGGGTACAAGACCTAAAATAACTTGGAATGAGATAGTGACCGATCATGTAAATTGGCGGAAAAGAATACAAGTAGCCCACCCACCAAGTGGGACTTAACACTTTGTTTGTAGTAGTTGTTATCCATGGCCACAACAAAGCAGATACAGCAAAAAGAAATACATAAGCAGGCACTCCATAATCTTCGAGAGGCAGCCATGACTATAGAATAATTGCTGCAACACTTTAGAATAAGTATAGCACATAACACAATAAAGGCATGAAGGAACAGCATCCACTGCCAAAGCAGAGCAATAGCGCATTATAAACAGCATCCACGATCACAGAGCAGCAGTACCACCACTCCGAGGGTAATCATGAAGTCCTTCAAAGAAACAGCAACAACTACAGCTAAACAGGGGCACATTACAACTAGCAATCTATATTTCTTAAGATGAAAAAAACAAAGACTGCTTTTACATTATGAATAGAAGATAACCAAATAAAGCACCAAATAGATGATGCATACAACTGAACAGTTGGGAAAAAAAGGCTTAAACAACTTTCAAACCAGAGAAAAGTCACAATCATATCCTCTAAGAAGAAAAAATTAAGACTGCTTTTACATCATGAATAGAAGACATCAAATAAAGCACCAAATGAAGGATGCACACGACTGAACAGCAAGAAAAGGAAAAGCTTAAACTGCTCTCAAACCAGAGAGAAGATCTCTCACTCGAGAAGGAAAAGAGGCTAACCAACAACCAGATTTCTCAGATTCAAATGAGCTTATTGCTCCGATATCACGTCAGAAATCAAAAACAAATTGAATATTTAAAGAATAAAATACAGCAATTAGGGTTAAGGAGAAAGTGAGGAATGAAGAAAAACAAAGAAGAGAAAAGGAGAAACATGCAGTCCAGATTTCTGGCATTATGTAGCATACAGCCCCAGGTCAAGCCTGTTTAAGAATTAATAATAAAAAGTTATGATGGACAAAAATAACCCCTGTGCTAACACAGCAATGTGCCCCAACTAGCTCAAGTAAATTTGGGCTTCTGGAAGGTGATTTAACCATGCAAATAAAGTCAGTTATTTAAGTGGTGGACCAGCAGGTCTATTTTTGAAAAGATTCTAGAGGTTGAAAATATGCATGTCATACATGGAATAAAGTTGGAGAAGCGATCTTTTCAATGGATTAAATTAGACTTCAATTGGAGTTGTCTACTTGAAGTTATGGTAGCTTAAATTTTAGTGTGCATTCTGCCAGCTTAAGCATTTATGTGCCTGTTTTGTATTCCTATGTCAGAAAACATGTTAAGCTCTTCCTTTGAGCCTTTTTTTTTTTTTTTTTTTTTGTTGAAGTCAATTATATTTATCTATAAAATGTGAAGTATCATTTTCGTATGTTGGAAAGGTTGTTCCAAGTCAATAAAAGCATCTAAGGCATGTATTAGCATATTAGCATGTGATTTCGAATGAAAATTACTTTGGCCTTAATTTGTTTATCTACAGTTTTATATCTCCTTCATGAGTGGTGAACTTTATCTTTTAAACTCTGCATCTCTAAAGTAGTCAATTATCTGTATCTCTAGAGTGGTGAGTTTTCTTGCTTCTGTATCACTTTGGTGGATTTCATTGAGTAGTGAGCAAAGCTTCCTATTTTGTGTGTGAACTACTAATTCCTCATTTCTAGCAACCCAACACCAGTTTGGTATCAAAGCCCAACTATTATGGCTGTTGGGTTATATCCCACATCGGTTGTGGAAGGGGTTGGTGATTAGTTATTAAGTGTGAGGGAAAGTCTCACCCCTTGAGCTAGCTTTTGGGGTTGAGAAGGCCCTAGGGCACCCAACACTGGTATCAGAGCCTGGTTCACCAACATTCTCTCTAGTGTGCCACGCTGGGGGAGACCCCAATGCCTTGCCGAGAGAGATCCCGATGTGTGAGGGGGAGATTGTTGGGTTATCCCACATCGGTTGTAGAAAGGGCTGGTGGTCAGTTATTAAGTGTGAGGGAAAGTCTCACCCTTAAGCTAGCTTTTGGGGTTGAGAAGGCTTTAGACCATCCAACAATGGCTGACCATGGTCATTTTATGTAAGAACAATTTGATAGAGATATCTATGATCTTGAAATGGATGAGATGAGAAGGCAAATCCAGGAACTATAGCAACAACTTGAATGTTATAAGAATCATGTTGGTGATGAAAATAGTTCTAAAAATGGTTACAACAATGGTGATGGTGATGGTGCTGTTAATCCCTTCCATCATGTTCTAGATCATGTCACAAGTAATGACTCTTCTTCCATTGCTGTAGAAGAAACAATAGAAAATTTTCTAGAGATTTTGATGTGAAAGTTGACATTCCAAAATTTGAAGGAAGAATTCAATGTAATGATTTCATTCATTGGCTTCAAACTATTGAAAAGATCTTTGTTAGAGGTTATTTATGTCGTTTAGTATTATTATTATTTTATTAGTATGTTAATAAGAGTTAGTAAGGGTATTATTGTCATCAGAATGTATTAATTTGTGATAAAAAAGAGGAAGAGACCTATCTTCAAGATAGGTCATTCATTTAATCAAATCTTAAAACGGTATCAGAGAATGGTCTGACCTAAACCCTATTCCCCTCGACCATCTCTAGAAAACACCATTCTCACGGCTGTCCTTCCCCAATCCACCTTCACCCCACATTATTTCACAAAACCAACCATGCACCCATAAACAGATGCCCCTGAAGCCTAACCTCACAAAACCCCATCGCTGGGGGAGCCCATAACCCCCACACGCCGGCCAAATGCTGGCAGAGCCAACCCCACGCACCGGCGTGTGAGTGAATTTCCAGCCGCCTTTTTCTTCTTTTTGTCGTTTGCTATGTTCTAATTCCTTCTCTAGACAATATTATCAAGTTGTTAGGCCTATTTTTTGCTCAAAAATTCAACCATCTTTGACCATGCACTCACAGCATTCTGTTAATCTCTGTTCAGAGTTTGTGAAGGCTTCTTCGTGAGTTTTTTGGAGCAGTGGCAGCGTTCAGCTGTGAGGCTGTCACAGTACTATATCAGTCAATGAGTCTTTCAACTCGTCCATGGTTGTGTCGGTGCTTCACATAGTTTGTGATTGTCACGATTAGTTTTGATTGTTCTTCTTGTTTGACATTGGTGTGATTGCTGATTTGTGAGTGTTGGGATGGAATTTATGAAATCCAAAAATTTGTTTCCTACATTGTTGCCAAAAATAATGACTCAAAAAGTTGGATGGAAAGAACTATGTTCAATGGTTTAAAGCTGTTTGGGGTTATTTCTCCAGTTGCCAAGCTTACATTAGTACGTTTGTTCATCTCCTTGGCCACATCAGCTAGCTGTGAAAGAAGCCTTTTTGCATGGTGACCTTGAGGAGGAGGTTTATATGGAGTAACCACCTGGGTTTGTTGCTCATAGGGAGTCAGGCTTAGTGTGCTTGCTCAAGAAGGCTTTATATGGTTTAAAACAGTCTTTCAAGGCATGATTTAGTCATTTCAGTGATGTAGTACTTGAGTTTGGTCTTTGACAGAGTGTTGTGGATCATTTTGTGTTTTATCGTCATACTTCATCGAGTAGGATCCTTCTTGTTGTTTATGTGGATGATATTGTTATTACAGACGGGTGATGATGATAAAAGTATTAAGAGTGTCAAACCTTTTGAGCAAACTAAGTTTCAGACCAAATATTTGGGACCGTTGAAATACTTATTGGGTATAGAAGTATCTAGATCTAGTATCGGAACTGTTGTGTCACAAAGGAATTATGTTCTTGATCTATTGAATGAAAGTGGCTTGTTGAGATCTAAACTAGCTGATACACCCATGGAGCCTAACAGCAAGTTAATACCGGATATGGGTGATTTGCTACCTATTCTTGGTATCGGAGACTTGTTGGACAATTGAATTATCTCATAGTCACTCGGTCAGATATATCTTTTGCAACAAGTGTTGTGAGTCAATTTCTAGATTCTCCAAGGGCAGTCATTGGAACGTAGCAATTTGCATCTTGAGATATCTCTCAAAGGTGCACCTAGGAGAAGTCTTTTATATCGTGATCAAGGTCACACTTATATCAATGGGTATACGGATGCAAATTGGGTTGAGTCGTCTCCCGATCGGAGATCCACCACAGGATACTATATCTTGGTGGTAATTTGCTTTCTTGGAAGAATAAGAAACAAACTGTGGTGGCAAGGTCAAGTGTTGAATCAGAAAATAAAGCTATGGCTCACACTACTTATGAACTTGTCTGGTTGAGGAACATGTTGGAAGAATTGGGTTTTTCACATTCTCGGCCTATGAAGTTGATGTTTGACAATATAGTTGCTCTTCATATTGCCTCCAACCCGGTCTTTCATGAGTGGATGAAGCACATTGAAGTTGATTGCAACTTTGTTCGAGATAAACTTGTGTAGAAGCTCATTACAACTGCTTATGTGAAGTCGGACATGCAGCTCGCTGATTTGTTTATTAAAGTGTAAGGGGGTGCTTGTGTTAAATTCATTTGTAACAAGCTAGAAGCATATGACATTTATGCTCCAGCTTGAGGGGAAGTGTTAAGAGGTTATTTATCTATTTTAGTATTATTATTATTGAGTGTCTTAGTATATTAATTAATGAGAGTTAGTAAGGGTATTATTGTCACTAGAATGTATTTGATTTGTATTATAAATAGAGGAAGAGACCTATCTTCAAGTTAGGTCATTCATTTTAATCAAATCTTAACACTAGTGAAGGAGTGAAGATGGATCCTAGCAAGATTGATTCCAACTATGAGCTGCCCTATTCCACAATCACTACATGATCTTCGGAGTTTTCTTTGCCTTGAATCTTTTTATCGCAATTTTGTCAAGGATTTCAGTACCATTATCGCTCCAATAGCGGAATGTTTGAAAGGAGGCAATTTTAAATGGAAAAATGAAGCTGAGAAGAGTTTTGAACTCATTAAGAAGAAGGTGACAAATGCTCCTACTCTTTCCCTACCTGATTTTAATCAATTCTTTGAAGTTGAATGCGATGCTTCCAATGAGGGAATTGGTGCAGTCCTTAGCCAAGGAGGTAAACCTATTGCTTTTTACAGTGAAGAGCTTACTGATTCTTGGAGAAAGTATTTTGTTTATGACCAAGAATTTTATGTCATTGTTCGTGCTTTAGACCATTGGAATCAATATTTGCGTCCTAAGCCATTTGTGCGTTATTCTGATCATAAAGAATTAAAGTCTCTTCATAGCCTCCAGAAACTTAGTAGGTGTCATGCACCATGCACGGAATTTCTTCAAACAATCATCTTTTCTATTAAGCATAAATTTGGAGCTTAAAACGTTATTGCCAATGCTTTGAGTCGTATGCATTGTTTCCTAACTGCTGTGTAGGTGAAAGTTACAGGTTTTGAAGTGTAGAAAGATTTGTACAAGCTAGATGGAGATTTCAGAAAGATATCGGCAGAATGTGCAAATGGTCCATCTAAGCATTTCTTAGTGCTAGATGTTTTCTTTTTAAGGAGAACCATTTTTGCATTCCTCAAGGTTCTCTAAGGGACACTATTATCTTTGAACTTCACAGTGAAGGTCATGCTGGACATTTTGGCAGAGGTAAGACACTTGCTCTTGTTCAAGAAAATTACTATTGGCCCAAGATGGAAAGAGATGCCACTAGGTTTATTCAGCATTGCAGAACATGCCATATAGCCAAAACTCATAGACAAAACACAGGATTATACACTCCATTGCCAATAGCTAAGCTCCATGGAAAGATGTCAATATGAATTTTGTCCTTGGAGTCACCTAAGGGCTTGCAAAGAAAAGATTCTGTCATGGTGGTGGATGATCGTGTCTCTAAAATGGCACATTTTGTTCCATGTAGCAAGACTTTAGATGCTACTAATGTTGCTGATTCGTACTTTAGACAAATTGTCAAACTTCATAATGTTCCAAAAACAATCACTTCAGATCAGGATTCCAAGTTTATGAGCCATTTTTGGCACACATTATGTAGAAAGCTTGGAAGTCACCTTCATTTAACACCACTTGCCATCCCCAAACTGATGGTCAAGCAAAGGTTGTAAATAAGAGTTTAGGAAATCTATTGAAGAGTTTGATTACAAAGAATATTAAGGATTGGGATCTTGTTTTGCCACAAGCTGAATTTACTTGCAATAGTTTCACTAGCCAAAGTACTGGTTTGCAGTCCTTTTCAAGCTGTTTATGGCCAGAGTCCACCAAGTCCATTGGATTTGGTTCCTCTTCCGACTGCTAATAATTTTGGTGGAGAGACAGAAGAAAGGGCTAAAATGCTAAACAAATTCAGAAGCTGCATGAACAGATATGCCCAAAGATTGCAAAGCAAAATGAGAAGCATAGTGATCAAGCCAATAAGCATAGGAAATTAGTTGAATTCAATGAAGGTGATCTGGTTTGGGTTCACCTTGGATAAGGTCAGGGCAATTTTGGAAAGCTCAAGCCAAGGCTGATGCTCCTTTTAAAGTTCTCAAGCAGATTGATGAAAATGCCTACAAGATTGAACTTCTAGCTGATTATGATGTTTTAGAAAATTTTAATGTTGCTGATATATCTCTTTATTATGGAGACGATAGCATATATGACTCGAGAACAGGTCGCCTTCAACCATATAAGCATGACACAGGAGCGTGCCCAACTAAATCAAGTGAATTTGGGCTGCTGGTAGGTGACTTAATCATGCAAACAAAGTCAGTTCTTGAAGGGGTGGAAAATATGCACGTTGTATATGGAATTAAAGTTGAAGAAGTGATTTTTCAATGGATTAAATCAGAGATTAATTGGAGTATTCTACTTGAAGTTATGGTAGTTTGAATTTTAGTGTGCAGTCTGCCAGTTTAAGATTTTTATGCGTCTTTATATTCCCTATATCAGAAAACTCTTCTTTTAAGTCTTTTTTTCTCGGTCAAAGTCAATTATGTTTATCTAGAAAACGTGGAGTATCATTTTCCTAAGCTTGAAGGGTTGCTCCAGGTCTACAAAAGCATCTGAGGCATGTAGGAGCATATTAGAGTGTGATTTTGAATGAAAATTGGAGACTTTGGCCTTGCCTTGTTTCTCTATAGTTCTATATTTCCTTTGTGAGTGGTGAACTTTATCTTTTAAACTCTGCATCTCTAAAGTGGTGAATCATTTGTGTCTTTGGAGTGGTGAGTTTTCTTACTTCTGTATCTCTTTAATGGAATCCATTGAGTGGTGAACAAAGCTACCTATGTTGAGTGGGTGCATGAACTGCTAGTTCCTCATTTCTAGCAACCCGGCATCATGTGCCCCATCAAATAACTGAGATAATATATTCCTTTCTAACATTAAATACATCATGGCCTGTAATAGGTGTAATAGCTATAAATAATAACCAATCAAACATATTCATATTCAAATAATAAAATAAAATCCAAAAATTAATTAAACATTAGTTATTATGCAAATACAGCTAATTTACAGTTTTCCACATAAAAGGTCAACTAAAATCTACGAGTCAATATCCAAGCTCAATTTTGCATAAAATTTAAAAAGTTGGAAAGGCATTGTTAGACTATCACTTGACCTAAAAGCTTTAAGTTATAAGGTTGTCGGGCAACAATGTATATCAAGCTTTAACACTCCCCCACATGTGCAGCCTGACAGCACGTAGGGAGATGAACACAAGAATCTAAGATAGATAACACCCATCACAAGGAACACAATTGTTAGATTATCACTTGACCTAAAAGCTTAAGTTAGAAGGTTGTTGGGCAACAATGTATATCAAGCTTTAACACTCCCCCACATGTGCAGCCTGACAGCACGTAGGGAGATGAACACAAGAATCTAAGATAGATAACACCCATCACAGGGAACACAATAATTTTCAAACACCAAACGTGGGCAACAAAACTAGAACCCAAGAAATCCTAGTAACCAACTCTAAGCCCATGTTAGATTACTACTTTACCTAAAAGCTTAAGCTATTAGGTTGTGTGTCAACATTGTATATCAAGCTTTTAACAGGTACCATTCATATTCTTCTTGTAATAATCTTTAGTTTCAACAAAAAAGAAAATTTACTAAGAAAAATTTCAACTTCAAAGAAATTTTGTTCCATTGTCAAATTTTAGATAAATTTCATTGAAATTTCAATGCATGTTGGCTGATTTATGAAAATTTCAACAGAAATTTTGTAAAATTGAAATTGACATCCATTTTTTTATTTCAAGGATGCTGGAAAGCAGAAATTTCAATAATTTCATGGAATTTAAAACCATGAGAGAGAGAGCTCAAAATTTTATAAAAGCACAGATATCAGAGACAATTTCCCTATTCTACTTTCAAATAGACCAGAGAACTATAAAAAACTGCAGCATTACCTCCAAAAACAGATCACCAAAACATACTTTATCACCAGCTTGAATCAGAAGATCAGCTTTGGAATTGCTAGCTTTTGAAATAATAGATTTGACACCAGGAACCTTATTCTGCAAACAAAAAACATTTACCATGATGCATAGCAAATGCATGACATAACACAGGTACAAATTCATTCATGGTTCTATGCCACCAAATGAATAACTTCTGTCAAAATGTGCTTTGGCAAGGAACTTCAACAGGGAAAAAAAAACATAAAATCAAAGAAATTGAAAACCTTTATCAAGCCCGTTCCAGTGACATGATCAGCATGGACATGGGTGTTTATAGCATAAATAAGCTTCAAACCCAACTCTTTAACTAGCGAAAGGTCCCTTTCCACTGTTTTGTCTACGGGATCAATCAACTGCAAAGAAAATATAATTCAGTCAGCATACGGCTCAAGGTATGTGCCAACAAGGAAAATAGTGTACAAGCAGCCCAAGTCACAGAAGTCAGTAAAGAAACTATAATTTCTTATTGGAATATATTTTCAGTGTTTTTTCCATAATTCACAAGAAAAGAAATTATTCTAGGAATAAGGATATGGATATAATTAATTTTAAAATGCTTCAATAATCACAGTTGAAAAAAAAAAAATCAATGGTCATAGGATGCATACATGAAGCTCCAATGAGCTGAAAGGGCCAAGTAGGATTTGATTTACCAAGCATTGTGCAGCTGTTCACGATTTCAATCACATTCATGAGCAAGAAATAGAAGGCCAGCAGCCTTTAAGCCTCCATTTGGATTCATGGTCTTAAATTTCCATGAAATTGCTGAAATTTCCGTCGAAATTTCTGGTTTTCGTCACCCTCGAAACTGAAATGGCAGTTGATTTCCGTATTGCATAATTTCCGTCGAAATATCAATGAGTCATCCGAAATTTATCGAAATCTCAAAATTTTATCAAAAATTGCCGAAATTTTAACTATACAATGAAATTTCCTTGAAATCCAAATGAGAGATTTCGGAGTGAAGTTAAATTTCTCCCTTAATTCATTTTATTTATTTTTATCGAAACAAAAATTGTTACAAGTGCTTTTGAAATTATATAAAAAAAATAAACACACGACAACATTTTATTTAACCATTCATGTCTAAATTATCATTATTTGAATAATAATAATATTTAAATGATTTATGAATTTCATTTGTATTAATGTAATATATTTAGTGCACATTATCTTACAAATATGTTTGATATACACATACTATATTACAACTTTCCACCTCATACAAAACATATTTGCATTTAACTTGCAATTATTAGTCCTAAAACTTACATTATTACGTCTATTAACCATTTCTAAAGTTTCACAAAGAATTTCATTCTTCACTACTGATTTCTGTTATTTTTTCAAATTGAAATTGAAATTTCCATTGAAATCAAAATTTCTGTACTTTTGGAGCTTCAAAATTTGAGTCGAAATTGAAATCGAAATTTAAGACCTTGCTTGGATCAAAGATTTCAAAACAGAAAAATAATGAAAAAAAAATATTTCATTGCATTTTCTCTCGTTCTCAAACAATATTGAAAGAGAAAATTTTATTTAAACATGAATGAAAATTTTTTTAAAAAAATTGAGAGAATAATTAAAAATTTCACTCATTGTTTTACCATACATTTTTCTTTTCTTTCTTCTTATCCTCAGACCTCAATAACCAAATGAAGAAAAGTGAATTCCTTTTTTATAGAAAAGAATTTTTATTAAGATGGAAAAGGGGAACAAAGCAGAGGACAAGTTATCCTCTTAAATCAGAGGGGAAAAAGAGGAAATACAAACAAAAAGAAAGAAGATGAAAAGAGAATAAATTATTAGGTCAACAAAGTCATCTATCTCTTTTAAAAGATCTTAAAATAATACCCAAAAGACAAAGAAAGCCAAAATAGATGGCATGAACGCAATACTATCCCAAAGCTGCAACAAGGTTGGAGACTGTCCATTGAAAAAAAATGCATTCCTTTCTATTGACAGCCCCAAAAGCACAGAAAAAATAGCAAAATGCCACAATCTAAAGCATCCTTACTCCTCGAAAATCCTCTGAAAGAGATACACAAGAAAGCCTTCAATGGCTCCTGGCTCACCCAATTCTCACCAAAAAGGTTAATCAATCTACTCAACAACTTTCAAGCCACTGAGCAAGAAAAAAAGGGATGTGAAAGAGTCTCAGCATTTTCAAACAGATTCCACACATATCCAGGGATAAAGCCTTATAAGGCCTCTTACTTCGTATGGTTTTAAGTCTATTAAAGACTGCCACCAAACGAATGCCTTGACTGTAAAAGGAACGTTTGCTCTTCAAATACGTAAGAGAAAAAGAGATAGGAGAATGAATTAGATGAATGAAAAGGGAATGAACCACCATTCAAGGTCCAAGCTCGAGAATCCTCCCGTCATGAAGGTCGGAGGGCATCCAACAAACTAAACAATAAGGAAAGGTTAACTGCTTCAAAATCATTCAAGTTTCTACAAAAATGAAAAATTTCCCAGAAGAAGGATTCCATTCTATAGCTGTTAAAGAGGGTAGAGATGAGGGGAAAAGATATAAAATTAAGTATTCCCCACCCACACATCCTCTCAAAAATAGATATGATTTATGAGATCCATTACAAAAATATAAGTAATATAGAGGAAAAACATAGAGGATATCCGCAAAATGAGCTTTCAAGGACTTTTATAAGGAATGAGTAAGTCTACCACCAACATTACCATCCTACCCATTCTCTTGCAAAATAAATTTGCTTTTGATCTGCTTATGCCAAAGGGAATCAATTTCCAAGAAAAATCTCCATAACCCACTTAACAGTGTTAACACTAGGAGAAACCAAATTGTCTAGAACCAAATCACTCTCTGCCTTGGACCTACAAACAGTCTCCCAGCTAAGTGATTCCTCTTCTCACCCACAACCGAGTACCCAACCAAAGAAAATCCCTCTAATCTTCTCTAATGAGCAGCCACCCAAGTTGGAATCCTAAAAAAGGATAGAAAATAAAGAACGGAGGAATCTAGAATCAAAGTGAAACACCCACCCTAAGAGCATAAAGCATCTTTCCAGCCATGAGACTTACACGTTAGTGATTTTGGATTTCAGGCCTTGGATTTTGATTTGAATGGATTTGGGGAAAATGTAGTACAAAATTGTATTGAGTTTTATCAAAATCCAAATCCAAAGCATGAAATCCATGCTCCCAAACACTACCTTAGAAGCTTTGGCAACAATCCAAAGACCTAAGAATACAGCCCAAAGGAACATCCAAGTCAATCAAAGGCCTCCGAAGAGAAGCACACCCTCTAAAAGTTCTAACTTTGTCAAACAAAGCCCACTTTAGCAAATGGCTTTGGAGGCATTTTTGGAGGAAATTTATTATTGCAAAATATGGCATGGATCACAATGGATGGACCTAAAAGGAGGCTAGGGAGCCATATAGAGTAGGCATTTGAAAATGGATTAGGAAGGGCATCAAAGGACCTTTTTTGTTTTTATTCACTTCAAACTTGGAAATGGCAACATCTTTTGGGATGCCACTTGGCGTGGATTACCCTGCTAAAGGATCAATTCCCTAATATTTTCAACTTGGCCCATCATAAAGATCCTTTAGGGACAGAGAAAGATAAAAATTTTGGAGGATATTTTGATTGTGCTCTCAATGAATATTAAGATATTTGAATTATCCTGCGCCAGCTTCTAGATTCCTGGCTCATTTTTGTCAATCGCTGAATAGACAGACTGGTTTACTAATCCTTGACAGGAGATTCTAATCCATTTTCTTTTTCCTCAATTTGTAATGATTTCCGATCATTTTTTGAAATCTTTTTCTTGAATATCTGGTGATTCTGCTGGCAGTTGATTTGTCCAGATTCTCTAATTTCCTTTGGATATTTGTTTCATAGCTTGATAAATGAATTCCCATTATCTGATCTTTGAGCTCCATGGATCGTTTTATTGAGGATTCTCCAACAGCGGTGGAAAGTCACTTGGGTGCAGCCTTAGGAAGATTTTATAAAATTCTTTTAAAGTGCCTCAACTGCAGGGTTAATCTTCAAGTAAAACTAAACCAAAAGGTAAGGCTGCTGCAGGGAATAGCTCTTTCGAAAATGTTCTGAATAAGGGCTCTGAATTACAGCTCTTTCAACATGTTAAGCCGGAAGAATAATGGTATATCATCCTGATGAATTTTTCAGAATAGATACAGAGAAATGGAAGGATACCTTGATCGGGCACGTCCTCAATAAACCTCCAGTTTATACATATGTGCAGAATATAGTGGGAAAATCTGAAGGCAAGTGCAGTGGAGATCGTTCATCAACTGGGATTACATGTTCCCAAGACCCACACAGTGCATAATTTTTCAAAAAGCAGGTTTTAGAGATAGCTTGCATGTGTTTATTGTATTGATTATGAGGTGAATTTTTTCAAGAATGCTAATAGTGTTATTCTGTTACTGTTGACCATGAAGGCCTTGGCCATTTTGAGTATGACATGATCTATGATCATGCGAACACCATCAGTCTCAAGATTGATTCAAATAATTATGAGTTACAATCTCAATTGTTATCTCAGATGCCATGATGTATGAAGATGTGGGGTTGTCTTGGACTCATTCCTGTTCTCCAAGTCCACCTTCATTCAACGTCAAACTTTTCTATGTTGAAGATTGATGGCGAGAGAATGTTCATTCTGGAGATTTAGACCACCCCGGATACCTTTTTGTATCATTTCAGAAAAGATATAGAATTCAATTTTATTTCTAATTCATTTTAATCTAATTTTGACAATAAATGTAGCAAATTAGGAATTTTTGTATTCTAGAATTTAGGAAACTAATTTATTATATTTAGTCAGTTTTAAGTCTTTAAAGGCAGGTGGATTATTGAAATGAACTTGGGTTTGTATTTATTGTTTTGTACCCAGTGATCATTGGTGTGCAGTTCTTACTGTTTTCAGGGAGGTCTGTTTAAAGAGAAATGCTTGCATTTTTTCATACTCAACTATACAGTTAATTTGGAAGAGGATCACAATGAGAAAATTCTCTTTCGATTGTTTTAATAGTTTTTGTTTCTCTGGTATTCAGTGTGCTTGCATGATTCCCTTAGCCAGGTTCTTTTGTATTCATTTTTAGTTTTTATCCTCTTTCCTATTTTCTGCTTTTAAAACCTTATTCTCCTCATACATTAAATCTTCTCTCAATAAAGTTTCTTTCCGAATCAAAAATAATTTGCAAAAGAGGGGGAATTTATGGTAAATATAAATATATATTTTTTGTGTGAAGAGACCCTTGATCTGTGGATCACAATCTGCTACACTACTTTTGCACTAAAAACATATGGGACTTGGCTTCTGCTTCAGTCAACCAATTTTGGGTAATAACTAGGATCTTGGAGAAAGGAGACATGGGCTGAAAAAGGCATTCAGTCAGGTGCATACAGATAAAAGACCTTGATTTTGATCCCTTCACTGTTTTTTTGGGTTGTGCGGAGGGAGAGAAATAGAAGAGCCTTGGAAAGAACAACTACATCCTTTACAATTCTAAAGTTATGGCCTAGATCTCTGACTCTAACTGCCTGCTTTAATGGCCCGTATATTTTTGATAAACACAATACTTGATTTTGGATATTGGGTCACATAGGTGACACTTAGCTATCTCTTTTCAAGTTTTTTGTTTTAGTCTCTTTTGCTTGTACTAGGGTGGCAGTGGCACCCCCAAGGCGCTGTTTAATGAATTCACTCTTTTACAGTCTTTTACTGAATTCGATCTTTTATTCATCAAAAAGTAAGAAAGAAAAAAGAAGATGAAGGTGAACAAGAAGAAATAAAATGGTCTCATCAGCATACGGCAAATGAGAGGCAATAACCTCCCCAGTACCTAGTACCTACAGCAACACATGCCCTCTGGCTTCCACCTAATCAATCAAGCTATTCAAAAACAACCACTACCAAAAAAAAATTATTAAGCGGGGGAAAAAAAAGTAGGAGACGAAGGGTCAAGTGGTCAACCTGACAAACACTCTTCAAAGCCTGATTTTGCATAAAATAAATACTACTGAATGTTTGCAGAAGACAAGATAAGGCTCTATCTGACACAGGAGTGTTCTCATAGAGTTCAAGTGAATTTAGGCTGCTGGAATGTGATTTAATGACGCAAATGAATTCAGTTATTGAAGTTGTGGACCAGCAGGTTTTTGGCCCAACTTTGAGCCTGATTTTGAGATGGTTCTAAAGCTGGAAAATATGCACGTCACCATGGATATCAAGTTGAAAAAAGTGGTCCTTCTAGCAGATAAAATTGCACATTAATTGGAGTCTTCTATTAGAAGTTATGGTCATTTGAATTTAAGTGTGCAATCAGCCATTTTAAACTTTCTATGAATCTATTTGTATTCCCTATGTAAAAAAACGTGCTAAGGAGAGTATTTTGAGTCTTTTTCCAGTTAAAGTTAAGTCAATTCTACCCAGAAAAAGTGAAGTAGCATTTACTATACTTGGAGGCTGTTACAAGTCTATGGAAAGCAACCCCAACTATGCATGAGGATGTAGAGTGTTTTTCAATGAAATTTTTGAGACTTTGGCCTTGCTATGTTTCTCTTCAGTTCTCTATCTCATATGTGAGTGGTGAACTTTATCTTTTAAACTTGTATTTCAAAAGTGGTGAGCTGTCCATATCTTTAGAGAAGCGAGTTTCTTTGCTTCTGTATATCTTTGGTGGATTCCATCAAATTTTGAGAAAACCTACCTATTCAGTGCATGTGTCATCTATTAGTTCCTCATTTCTTGCAACTCAGTTGGTTTCAGAGCCAAGATTCTCATGGCTGTTTGTGTTCAACAACATGAGAGAAATGTTCATTATTTTGAAATGGATGAGATGAGGAGGCAAATCCAAACACTCCCAACATTGTATTGAGAATTATGAGAATCGTGTTGCTGATAAAAATGAACTAAAAATGGTTCCAGCAAAAGATGATGCTGATGTTAATACTGTCTATCATGTTTGATCATGAATCAAGTGATGGCTGTTCTTCTCATCACCACAGATGAAGAAATCGAAAGTTTCCCAAAAGTTCTGAGGTGAAAAATGGATATTCTAGAATTTAAAGGTCACTGCAACCTAGTGAGTTCATTGATTGGCTCCAAACTATTAAGGTCTTTTATTTCAAGGAGTACTCAAATGAATGCCAAGAGAAACTAGTTGCTGTAAAACTAAGAAAATATGCCTCTTTATAGTGGGAGAATATTAAGAAGCAACGAGCTCGTGAAGGAAGCAGCAAGATCCTTATTGGAGAAAATGAGAAGGGAGCCAGAAAAGATACTCATGCTATAGGCAAGAAATTATTCTAAAATTTCATAATCTGAAGCAAAGAAATCTATCGACAGATGAGTACACAATGGAATTTGAGCAGCTAAAATTGAAGTATGACGTAATTGAACCTAAAGAACAAACAATAACTCGCTACCAGGGTGGGTTGAAAGATGAGATCAGCAAAATTGTTATCTTACAGCCTTACTGAAACTCCTAATAATGTAACAAAAATTGCACTGGAGGTAGAAAAACAACAAACTAGAAGGAATTGTTACAAGTCTAGAATTAAGGAGAACTCTTCAAACCAGGGGAATGCATCCATTTCAAAGCTTAATACAACTAAAAAATCCTCGTCTTCGACAGGACCAGAAAGGGGTAAAATGTTGGGGCTGTTTCTAAGTCAGCTAGTTCATCAAATGCTAGCTTAAAGAAGTGTTTTATGTGTCAGGGGTATGCACATATTGCTTCTAATTGTTCAAATTGCAAAAATTTTCTCTATCGTAGAGGAAGAAATGGAAGATGGAGACAGGTTGTCATTTAGCTCAAATAAAGAAGGTTACGTAACTTATGCTGACCAAGCAGATTACCTTGTCATTCAAAGGAGTTTGAGGTTGCCCATTAAGAAGATGAAGATTTAATTTGGTTCAACATTTTTCAAACCAGGAAGTTCTATTGGGAAGATTTGTAATGTTATTATTGATAGTGGAGCTTGTGCTAATGTCATATTCATATCTACATAAATGGTAGACAAGTTGCAACTTGAAATGGTGGCACATCCTCATCCTTACAAGTTAAGGTGGCTAGATAAAGGGCACAAAGTAAAGATAACCAAAAGGTGTCTTGTTTCGTTTTCAATTAATAAGTACAATTATCAGGTTTCGAGTGATGCTATAACAGTAGTTGCATGTTATTTGTTGTTTGGCCATCCATTGCAGTATGGTTACAAAAATCTTTAATACTTTTTGTGAAAGATCGCATGAAGATTGTCATTGGCCCTTCTAAACATGAAATCATTTCCGAGCCTTTTTTTTATTAATAAAAAAATTCTATATTAAAAGGGCATCAAGGGGATGCCAACCGAAGTATAAGAAATCAACCACCCTACAGGGGTCTCATAAAAATCAAAAAATATATTAAACTCATTTACTACAATTCCACTATGCCAACTAGTAAATGAAGGAAACCACTGCTTTTTACTAAACAGAAGCATTGAGATTGAATTTTTGAAAACTCTTCGGTTCCTCTCTTTCCATACACACCAGAAAATTGCAAGAGGAATGAATGACAAAGCCTTCCTCTTTTCCTTCATTGCCTGAATCCCTCTCCAGGCCCAAAGCTCCCCTCCAACAGATCTAGCAGTAACCCACCTTTGTCCGATAGAATCAAACCCATGTTCCAAGGATTTCTAGTCCAGGGGCAATGGAGAAGGATATGGTCAACTGATTCAGCCTCAGCCATGCAAAGGGTGCATCTGTTAACAATGGAGAAGCTCCTTCTCTGCAAGTTGTCCATGGTCAAGATCTTACCATGAGCTGCTTCCTAGGTAAAAAACGCAACCTTATTTGGGGCAGCTGTCGTCCATAATTGAGACCAAGGGGAGAAAGTGTTGGTTGACTCCAGGATAAATAGTTTCCTGTAAAAGGATTTGAGAGTGAAGAACCCCTTCTTGTCCAAGGACCATATAGGAAGGTCATGAGTGTTTTGAGGCTGGGTCTTGTAAATATGACGGTAAAAATCATTGAGTTTGTGAAGTTCTCAATCTTCCACATTTCTATGAAAGGGGATGCTAGAGGTTGTATATGTCTTTTAATATTATTATTGAGTGTGTTAGTATGTTAATTAGTGAGAGTTATTAAGGGTATTCTTGTCATCATAATGTATTTAATATGTATAATAAATATAGGAAGAGACCTATCTTCAAGTTGGTTGTTCATTTTAATCAAATCTTAACATGGCATCAGAGTGTGATCCCACCCAAACCCTATTCCCCTCAGCTGTCGATGGAAAACACCATTCCCACAGCTGTCCTTCCCAAATCCACCTCCATCCCATATTATTTCACAAAACCAACCATATACCCATAAACAGACCACCCCCCCCCCCCCTCCACGACCCACCCTGCAAAACCCCATCGCCCAAGGACACTCCACACGCCAGCCAAATGCCAGCAGGGCAGAACCCAACGCCGGCGCATGAGTGAAGTTCCAGCCACTTTTTTCTCTTTTCATTTTTTCTTTCCTCTGTCATGCTCTGATTCCTTCTTTAGACTATATTATCAAGAAATTAGGCCAGTTCTTTGCTAACAAATTAAACCTTTTTCGACCATACACTCGCATTATTCTGTTAATTTCTGTTCAGGGTTTGTGAAGGCTTCTTTGAGAGTTTCTTCGAGCTGTGGCAGCAATCGTATATTCAGTTGTGAGGCCGTGGCAGTGCTATATCCGTCAGTGAGTAGTCCACCTTGTCCGTGGTTGTGTCAGTGCTCCACATAGTTTGTGATTGTCTCATTTATTGATTGTTATTCTTGCTTTTGGTGTGGTTGCTGATTTATGAGTGCTGTTGCAGTGCTACATCCGTTGGAGAGTTGTTCACCTCGTCCATCGTTGTGTTGGTGCTTCACATTGTTTGTGATTGTCCCGATTAGTTTTGATTGTTGTTCTTGTTTTTGGTGTGGTTGTTGATTTGTGAGTGTTAAGATGGAATCTATGAATTCCAAAAATTTGTTTCCTACATCCCTGTTACAAATAACGACTCAAAAGTTGGATGGAAAGAACTATGTTCAATGGTCTAAAGTTGTTCGGATTTATTTAGCAGGATTAGAGAAATTTGACCACCAGCTCCAATCTGATTTTTTGATGAGAGAAGAAAGGCGTGTGGGTTCAAGAAGATGCCTTGATTGTTTCCCTTTTATGGAATTTGATGGAGCCACAGACTGCATGGATGTTATGCATCTAGATACGTGCAAGGAGATTTTGGATTATGTCTAACTTTTATCCAGAATCATTACACATATGTATGATTTATCTCAAGCGAACTTTCAGTTACAAGGAGATAGGAGTATTGCAGATTATTTTGGATAGATTAAGCCTATTCATAAGGAGCTTAACATCATGCAACCTATAATTACCGACATCCATGAGATGTAGAAGCAGAGGGAGCAGATGACAGTTCTTCGTGTTCTAGCAGGCTTGAGACCTGAGTTTGAGGCAGTTCGGTCCTAGATACTCAGTAGTGTCAAGCTTCCATCATTTGCCGATGTTTATTCTCATGTCCTTCGTGCTTCCTTTAGCACACATTCTCACGAAATAATCATACTATTGAGCAGTGTTGGAATCTTCACAGCAGACCTTCACATGTTGCCAATGCAGCCACCACAAACTTCACACCTTTGGGGGCAACCAGTGCAGCCACCACTGACTCCTTACCTTTGGGGTAAAGTGGGGGGCAATGTATTATATCTACGTCAGAGGAAGACTATTCCAAGTTCCAGCAGTATCAATCATCAAAACAAGCTTCTTTTCCTATTGCATCTCTTGCCCAAACAGGTAATCACACAGTATGCCCGTCATCCAATACTTCTCTTCCTAGTCCTTGGGTCATAGACTCTGTTGCCACTGATCATATCACAAGTATACCTAGCTTTTTCTCCACACTTCAATATCCTGCAAATTTACCTTGTGTTATTTTTGTTGATGGACCCACTACTACAGTCAAGGGAATTGGGACTGTAAATCCCACTTCTATTTCTCTTCCTTCGATTTTATATATTCCCAAATTTCCTTTCAATCTTATGTCCACTAGAAAAATTACTAAATCCATGAATTGTTCAATGACATTCTTCTCTGATTCTATGGTTATTCAAGATTTGAAGACGGAAGACAATTGGCGGAGGGCGTGAAGCTGGTGGACTCTTATCACTTTGAGCTGCTGTCTCCTTCTACTGCCTGCACTGCTTCCGCCACACCTTTCCAAATTCATTGTCGTCTGGGTTATCCTTCATTGGAAAAGTTGAAATATCTTGTTCCTAGTTTGAGTTCTGTGTCTAGTCTCAATTGTGAGTCTCGTCAGTTGGGAAAGCACCATCATGCTTCTTTCACTTCCTGAGTCAATAAACAAGCTGCAAGCCATTTTATATTAGTTCATTCAGATGTCTGGGGTCCTAGTAGAGTTGTGTCTAAGTTGGGTTTCCGGTACTTTGTAACCTTTGTAGATGATCATTCAAGAATGACTTGGTTATATTTATTATTTAATAAAAATTGTTTTGAGTTATTGCACGTATTTTGTGCCTTTTGTTATGAAATAAAGACTCAATTTGATTAGCCAGATCAAACACTTTGAAGTGATGATGCTAAAGAGTTTTTCATTGCACAATTCACTACTTATATGACTCAGTTTGGTATTGTTCATCAATCATCCTGTGCTCACACTCCTCAACAAATGGGGTTGCAAAGCGGAAAAATATACATCATCTTGAAATCACTCGCACCTTACTTTATCAAATGCATGTACCTAAAGTGTTTTGGAGTGATGTTGTACTTACTTCTTGTTATCTTATCAATACAATGTCATCCTCTATTCTTAGTGGTAAAATTACCTACTCCATTCTCTTTCCTAATTCACCTTTATTTTCTCTTCCTCCTCATATGTTTGATCGTGTGTGTGTCCTTTGTTCATCAACTAACTCCTAGGGTGGATAAGTTGGATCCTCATGCTATAAAATGTTTCTTTTTGGGCTACTCATGTACTTAAAAAGGATATCGTTGTTATAGTCATGTGCTACATCACTTCTTTGTTTCTCCCGATGTTACCTTGTTTGAGTCTACACCTTACTACACCCAGTCACTAAGCACTTCTAAGCTCAACGAGTCTCTTCCTTTTGCCTAATCTTCCAAATTCTACATTACTATCCTTGTCCAACCAACCATCTGAGTTTCCATGTAGTTCGAGTCCTTCTTATTGTCTTGATCATCCTAATTTGCAAATGTATTCACGACGGCGAAACCAAGGAAGAGAGTACCCTCTAGCTTCTACTACCACGCCTTTGGTTTCCTCATCTGATGATCATACTTCCCATGATGTTGATCCTCCTATTGTTGTTCGTAAAGGTAAACGCACATGTACTCAACACCCCATTTCCAACTATGTTTCTTATGAGTCCTTATCACCTCCTATTATTGTTTTGTTACCGCTCTATCATCTACTACCCTTCCTAAATCTGTTTGCCTTAGCCCATTCTCGGTGGAGGGATGCTATGGTTGAAGAGATGAATGCTTTACATGACAATGGTACTTGGGGCTTGGTACCTCTTCCTCCTGACAAGTCTTTGGTTGGTTGTTGCTGGGATTACATTTAAAAGTCAACACTAATGGTTCTGTGGCTCATCTAAAAGGCCCATCTTATTGCTAAGGGATACACTTAGTTTTATAGTCTGGATTATTCTGATACTTTTTCTCTAGTTGCCAAACTTACATCAACATGTATGTATGTCTCCTTGGCTACTACTTGTCACTTGTCACTGCATCAGCTAGCTGTGAAAAATGCCTTTTCGCATGGTGACCTTGGGGACGAGGTTTATATGCAGCAACCACATGGGTTTGTTACTCAGGGGGGTCAAGCTTAGTGTGTCAACTCATGAAGTCTTTATATGGTTTAAAACAATCTTCCAGAGCATGTTTGGTTGTTTCATTACTGTAGTACTTATAGTTTGGTCTTTTCGACGTTGTACTGTGGATCATTCCATATTTTATCGTTATACTTCATCGAGTAGGATCCTTCTTGTTGTTTATATGGATGATATTATCATTACAAGTGATGATGAAAAAGATCTTTAGAGTCTCAAATGTTTTCTATAGACTAAGTTTGAGATCAAAGATTTGGGACAATTAAAATACTTCTTTGGTATAGAAGTATCTAGATCTCATATCGCAACTATTGTGTCATAGAGGAAGTATGTTCTTAATTTGTTGGATGAAACTAACTTGTTAGGATCTAAATTGGTTGATACACGCAAGGATACTACCATCAAGTTAATGTCAGATATGGTTTATTTGCTACCTAATCTTGGATAATACCGCAAACTTGTTCGAAAGCTAAATTATCTCACAGTCTCTCGATTGGATATATCTTTTGCAACAACAAGTGTTGTGGGTCAATTTCTAGATTCTCCAAGGACAAGTCATTGGGACGCAGTAATTCGCATCTTAAGATATCTCAAAGGTGCACCTGTGAGAGGTCTTTTATATCGTGATCAGGGTCACACTTATATCCATGGATATACAAATGCAAATTGGGCTGGATCGCCTTCAGATCAGAGATCCACCATCTTGGTTCTTGGAAGAGTAAGAAACAAACTGTGGTTGCAAGGTCAAGTGCTAAATCAAAATATATAGCTATTACTCACACTGCTTGTGAACTTGTCTAATTGAAGAGCATGTTGGAAGAATTGGGTTTTTTGCATTCTCGGCCTATGAAGTTGATGTGTGATAATCAAGCTGCTTTTTATATTGCCTCCAACTCGGTCTTTCATGAGCAGACGAAGCACTTTGAGGTTGATTGCCACTTTGTTCGGGAGAAACTTGTACAGAAGCACATTACAACCGTTATGTGAAGTTGGACATGCAGCTTGCTGATTTGTTTACAAAAAGCGTTGGGGGGTGCTTATGTTAAATTCATTTATAACAAGCCAAGAAAATAGGACATTTATGCTCCAACTTGAGAGGGAGTGTTAGAGGTTGTTTATGTCTTTTGGTAATTATTGTTATTGAGTGTGTTAGTATGTTGATTAGTGAGAGTTAGTAAGGGTATTATTGTCATTAGAATGCATTTAATTTGTACTATAAAGAGAGGAAGAGGCCTATTTTCAAGTTAGGTCATTCATTTTAATCAAATCTTAATAAGGGATATTCCAAGATAACCATTGAATTGATGCTTCAAGGTGCTGACTAATGCAAGCATCTTTATCCCAAGCTATGTTGTAAATTACTGGAAATGAGACACTGAGTCTTCGAGTAAGTCCACACATCATGCCAAAAATAAATGTTGAGACACTGAGTCTCCAAGTAAGTCCACACACATCATGCCAAAAATAAATGTTGTCTCCCTCCTCCACCTGAAATCAAATGAAGGAGAAAAAGTCATTCCAGCCTTTCCTAATGTATTTGCACACTCGTGCCCCGTATGGTCCTTTGCCAACCCGAGAGATCCACCCATTGTGCTCAAGCCCATATTTCATTGCAACGATTTTCTACCAAAGGTGATCCTTCTCAGTAATGAATCTCCAAAACCATTTCCCAAGAAGGGCTTTATTGAAGATGTGAAGGGACTTTAAATGTAGGGCTCCTAACTGATTGGTTGTTTCACCGAGCCATATTTGACCAAGTGGAATTCGAATTTTGCCCTCAAGTTCCCCCAAAGGAACCTCCTTTGAGTCCTTTCCAATCTTTTGGCAACAAAACACAGGAGTGGGAGGATATAGACATGAAGTAAACCGAAGGTTTGTCAAGGTGCTTTTAGTAAGAGTGAGTCTCCCTCCTTTTGTCAAAAAGTTCCTTTTCCATCGTGCTAGCCTTTTTCTCACACTTCTCGATGATGGGGTCCCAAACTCGTTTATCTTTAAATCTGGATCCAAGAGGTAACCCAAGGTAGCTGATAAGGAAGGGTCCTAATTTGCACCCCAAGAGACCCACAAGGAGAGATCCTCTTGAACTGTTGCCAATCAAAATGATGACTTTCAAGCCTAAAATGGCCTCAAATGCTACTTAAATGCAACATAGTTTAAGAATGTGTAGAAGGTTATCCTCACAGAAAATGATGGGGTCATCCACGAATAAAAGGTGACAGACCTCCAAGGATCTACCATTACTACCAACTCTAAGGCCTTCAAGGAGTCGTCTATCAATGGAATTTTCCAACATGAGGCTTAGCACTTCCATCACCACAATGAATAAGAAGGGAGACAAAGAATCCCCTTGCCTTGAACCTCTGAAGGAACCAAAGAAGTCATACGGGCACCCATTTATGAGCACTAAGAAGCTTGGTGTACTTATGCAATGGGCGATCCAACTACACCAACACTCCTCAAAACCATGGTCTTAAATTTCCACAAAATTGTCTAAATTTCTGTCTAAATTTCCGATTTCTGTCACCCTCGAAATCGAAATGGCAATCGATTTCCGTATTGCATAATTTCCGTCGAAATCTCAACGAATCATCCAAAATTTATCGAAATCTTGAAATTTTAGCGAAACTTGTCGAAATTTTAACTATACGCTGAAATTTTGTCAAAATTCAAATGAGAAATTTAGGAGTGAATTGAAATTTCTATCTTAATTTATTTTATTTATTTTATCGAAACAAAAGATTATTACAAGTGCTGTTGAAATTATATGAAAAAATAAACTTACGGTAACATTTTATTTAACCATTCATGTCTAAATTATCATTATTTGTATGATAAATAATATTTAAATGATTTATGAATTTCATTTGTATTAACTGAACATGTTTAATGTATATTATCTTACAAATTTGTTTAATACACATACTATTTTACAACTTTTCCACCTCATACAAAACATAGATGTATTTAATTTGTAATATATTAGTCCTAAAACTTATATTATTATGTTTCTTAACCATTTCTAAAGTTTCACAAAGAATTCCATGCTTCACTACTAATTTCCGTTATTTTTTCAAATCGAAATCAAAATTTCTGTCAAAATTTCCGTACTTTTGGAGCTTCGAAATTTGAGTTGAAATAGAAATTTAATACCTTGCCCAAAACCCATCTTTCTATGAAGATAAAGAAGAAAGTTCTAATTGACATGATCAAAAGCTTTCTCTATATCATTTTTATTTTTTTGATAATAAAAGAAGGTATATTAGGCAAAGAAAGAGAAATTATAATGAAATAGGACAAGAAGTCCATCCCAAAAAATAAAATAAAATAAAGTAAAATGAAATGAAAAAATAAAAATAAAAATAGACGAGAAAAAAGAAAAGTTAACTACTAAACAAGGAACCCCCTCTTCAATCGTTTTCCTTCATAGTTCACCAAACTCTTCAACTTAGCCAACTCCCTATGACTCTTTTTAGCTTTGTTTTTACACCCATCAAGATGCATTTCATTTCCCCCAAGATCACAAAACTTTAAATCCAATTTATCCACGAGATCCTGAACTTCTAAAATCCTTCCCTGGAATGTCCTCCACTAGTGTTGGTAAAATACCGTCCTTGCGCTGTAGCTCATTAACCAAATTGTCATTTTCAAATATAAAGGACCCCTCCAATCCTTTCAAAGGGGATGGGTGTACATATGATAAGTCCCTTAAATCGTCATTGGAGTTACAAACACATCCATATTTTTCCCTAATTTCATCCAATAGTAAACACCCACCACAATCAAACTCACTTAGACCATCGCTTTCATTATCTAATAAATCTCCCCATTTCAATACCTCATTTCCTTAGGTAACCCCATCACAAGAATTGCCCATATTTTTCTTAGCATTTATGTCTTCCACAATAACTAACTCTTTTAAATTCCTCTTTTTACCATCTTTGGCACTACCTCACAACTACTTTTTCTTCGAAAAATTTTTTCGTATCCACACCCATCTACGCAATCTTCCAACGAGTATAAACCTTGGGACCCTTAGATCCCTTTGCCTTAAGGTTTGAGGCATCAGATATCCTAACTCAAAGCACCATCACCGCTGTAAACTTTTTCTGCAACATCCTCTTGCTCCAAAACACAATCATTGACCAAAACTTCAAAATTGTTTGAAACAAAACTTTCCTTTATCACCTTTTTCTCTTTGACCATTTCATATTGTTGCTTTTTTCTTATGAATATCGCAAACCCCCTTGACCATCAAGAATCTGCTTTGAAACTAAACATTGCAAGGTATGATTTTTACCTAAAATCTGCAAGGAAGACAGCATAAATGTTATGTCCCTTGTCTGCCTACACTAATTAATAGGAGAATTCTAGGTTTTGAAATGCAAGAAACTTATGATCTTCCTTAACCTGTCCTCCAATTTTTGATAACTGCTGCTCTAGCTCAGAGGATCCTTCCGTAACAGCTTAACAAGTGCTCTTTTTTGATCCATCACTCCCATCCAAACATTTTTTGGTCTTGAGAAACTGCATTGGAAGGAACCTCTTGGGCACTAATTGAGAACTGAACAATTCCTTGAACATTCAAACTAGCCTCTTGTGCTTGGTCCACATACCAAGGGCACGTTTAAATGAATGGTCTATCTAAGAATGACCCAACTCAGAAGAAACCTCCTTTGTTTCCAAAGAATGGCTATTTTTTTTTTACTATGGGCATGTTCAATAAGTTGGCCCAACTTAGTTAAAAAAGAAACTGCTCCTTCTTAATTACCTAGCCAAGATCCAAGACAAAAACAAAACTTATCAGCCCGATATTCTTTGTCTCGTCTGCCCCAAGCACAACCCTAGCCGCCTCCGCTAGCTTCCACACTTCTTCTGAAACCCTAGATACCTACACTGTGTGGACATTCTTCTCTTATCAAACAGTTGTGGTTTCTGGCCGATTAACAATGACAATTGCTGACTTCAGAAGCGCAGCCTTGTTCATACCACACCTACAGCACCTATCTTCCTTATCGTCCGCCATAGCTCGACCTCTAGAGACGGCTTGCCGACTTCGACCCTTGCCTCCATCTATATTACCTTCCAGCACGACCTGCCTCCACGATTTGAAATGTGGCTGACTTTCTGCAACTATTTCGCCCAAATATTTTCGTATCTCCTTTGCCAAGTCATAGAAAACACTCACAAAGCTTTGCCATCTCTCACCTTTTGCACCGCCAAGAACCTACACATAAAACCTCCTATGATTACAGCCCAACCCCAACTCCAAGAACTTTCCCACCTTCGTCCACCCAATTGACAGCTGGTAGTTTGTACTACCCTTGCAGAAACTCCAAAAAACCCCTCTCCATTCGACCAAAAACCAACAACCTTTCGACGAATCACGAAACAACCTCTTCCGATAACCTCACCAATCTAACGCGAATAACATTCTTCTCCTATGAGCAAAGATGAACTCCCCCCGCCCTTGTCCAAGAATAGATTAAAGGATTTTCCTTTGATCTACCACTCAGCTCTTCATACCCCTCGCCTTTGTCCAAACACAGATTGAAGAATTGATACCCTAAACCAAACTTCATCGCAGTAAAAACACAATAGGGGAAGAGGAATAATATTGTGAGGGAGAGAGAGAAAGAGACGAATAGAGCCATCAGTTTTTCTTCTCCATATCAAGTTTATTTCACACACCACACCATTTCTCCTTCCTCTCTAATAGGTAACCACCACCTCATTAGCAATGAGGTTGCATCCATGATCCATATTCCAACCATAAAGGCATGTTGGTGATGCCTAATAACTTCCAAAATGGCTCTTTTGATCCTTTTGGCAAGGACTTTAGCAAGAATTTTATACATTACTCCCCACCAGGCTGATTGGACAAAAGTCCTTGATGTTTAAAGCCCCAAATTTTTTAGGAATCAAAGTAAGAAATGTGGCATTATTGTTGCACATAAATCTACTTGATCTAAATAAGTCTTCCAGAGTGTGGATAAGGTCTAGTTTGAGAATGTCTTCAAAAGTGTGGTGAGGTCTTGTTTGAGAATGTCCCAATTACACTAAAAAAAAAAAAGATAAGGAGAAACCATCTAGGCCAGGTGCTTTGTCACCATTACAATCTCTTATAGCTTTGGAGGATTTTAGCTTCTTCAAAGGGTCTTCCTAGCCACTCCATAGTAAAGGGGCTAAGCGATTTAAAATTAATTCCATCCACAAAGTTTTCAGTTTAATAAAGGGCTTTGTGAAACATGTTTTGATTTTTGCCTCCTCAACCAAGGTGTTCTCTCTGATTTCAATGCTCGAAATGGTGTTCAGCCTACGGTGAGCATTTGCAGTCCAGTGGAAAATTTTAGTCCGATCACCCTCTCTGAGCCATAAGGCTCTAGATTTCTGCCTCCATGTGATCTCTTCAAGGCTAATGATCTCTAACAATTCCTTCTTCAACAAAACCCTTTTTTCCCTTCCTTTAGTATTGAGCCCTTGACCCCATCTCTTGCTCATCAAGAACATTGATATCACTCAAAATGGTAGTCTTTTTTGCTTGAATATTTTACTGAAGGTGCTCTTATTCCAAACCTTGAGCTTTTCTTTCAACCCCTTTAGTTTTGATGCTAGCATTCCCCTCAACCTAAGGTGAGGGCCACCAATTCTAAGTCTTTGAAACCATTGTGCTTTAACCAAATGTTCCCAAAGCGGAAAGGGGCTGGCCCCCCATTTAACACCTCCCATATCAATAAGAATAGGGAAGTGATACAATGTGGGCTAGGGAAAGAGTCCCAGAATGGCTTTGGAGTAATGAATGTCCCAATCTAAAGAGATAAGAAATTTTTCAATCCTTGAGAAAGAGGGTGTCTCTCTAGTGTTGGACCAAGTAAAAGTTTCCCCCATGGGCAAAGATCATTGAGGGCATTCGCATTTATGAAGTCCAAAAGCTCTCTCATGCAACTACTTTTTTGCTCCGCCTCCACTTCTTTTACATGGAAAAAGCACCATGTTGAAATCCCCACCGATAACCCAAGGAGCATCCCAAAGGATTTTAATTTCCAAGAGCTCTACCAAAAAAGATATCTAAGGGATCCTTCACCTAGGCTATAGACCCTAGGGGTCATCCAAGTTTTCGAAAAAACACAAGACTAAAAACGAGTTGATGGAATGATCTAGCAACTCCCCCACATTGAGATTCCACATAATAAGGATGCCTCTAGCGTTACCCACAGCACCAATGGAGACCCATCCACAGGTCTCCCATCCCTAGAGATCTCTAGTTAGAAGAAGATCCATATTTTCCACTTTGGTCTCCTGTAAGCAAACAATGTCACTTCTCCAATCCTTGAGAAAGGACCTTATTACACTTCTTTTGGATTTTTCATTCAACTCCCTCACGTTCCAAGAGATAATTTTCTTTAACATTGTTTAACCATGCAATCCTGGCTGCTGCTTGTTTCCACCAGGTTTGTACAAACTCCCGATTTATCAATTAACTAAACATTCTAGACGCTTTAGCTCCCTACTTGTTTCCAATTTCCTATTCCTGCCCATGGGTTTTTGGAATTGGGAATTGACTCCTCCTCCCTTCTTTTCTTTCAATTTCCTCAAATAATCTCAAAGCCCATCTTCAAACCCCTCAAAAGATACCCCAATAGTTTTGCTAACCAATTTCACCTTCCGTAGCACCCAATCAGAGACCTGCTCTTTAAATTGCGTTCTCTTCGGATCAGAACCAAACAACCCACGAAGTTGGGACTGTCCTACACATCTGCAGGGCTGGGGCTGTAATGCACAGCCTCAACAGGAGGGGTGGGAGCTGGATCAGGGATAAATCAGCGACTGCAACCTGCAAGTTCTCCTCAGTATCTCAGGGTGCTTTTATTGAGGGGAAGGATGGACCTACAAGATGGGGTTCTACAGATCAGCCACCAACCCCACGACCAGCCATGGAGAGTGAAGGAACTGAAAGCTTTGGCATTGGCTGTTGGAGAAGGTTTAAAAGCTGGGAGACCAAAGAGAAGATCCCCCTCGAACATATTGTCAAAACCCTTCTTTGGTCCGTCCCAAGGTCAACAAAGGAGGAAAAAAACATTTGGGGTTGGCTGGCTTTAGACCAAAAAAACCAAAATCAGAGGAGCTCCTGCTCTTCATAACTATGTTCGCAAAGGATAGAGTGCCTCTAATCTTCAACCCAGCTTGGAGTGACCCTTGAGGCTGGTCGGTTCTGAGGAGCATTTGAAAGGATGCACCACAGTGAGGGCAGATGCAGTGGGGGCACAAATGGTAAGCTGTTGGAATCGCCAATGTTGAAGGAGCTAGAGGAGGGACTGAACACTTCTTGATATCCAGGTTTGAGCTGCAGGAAAGGAGACTGAAAGTACAGAACCTTGGACTTCCAGAAGGAGGGAGCGAGCAGGCGTTGCCCAATGACTGCAGCTGCATCGGACACTTTTTCCCATCCCTTTGAATCAAATCCCTCTAGGAAGACCAAATGTCTCCAACCGTCGCTGTTGATCTCCATTAGGGATAAGAATCTACCAAGCTTGTCCAATTTCAAGGTAAGCAATAGGGTTTTGTCCCTAATCCTCATTCAGAAAAACCAAGAGGGAGAGGTTCTGCCCATCCACAGCCTTTTAAAGGGGAGGACATTAATTTTATTACTTGTTATGAATTAGAAAAGTTTTTGGGTAGTTCAGACTTCAAAGATGTAGATGGCATATGTTCTTGTTGTTTGAAGAATTGAAGAAATAAGTGAGTTGCCACCTGAAGTGCAACCTTTGCTTGATGAGTTTATGATGTTGTTCCCAAGAGATACCCCAGGTCTCCCTCCAATACGAGACAGTTAGCATCTCGTTGATTAGTTCCTAGTTATATGCTTTCCACCTATAGAATATGTCCAAAACAACACAAAGAATTGAGGCAAGATTTGGTTGCTCCTTCCCTATTCCTCTTGATGATTTACTAGATCAGCTACATGGTGCTACTAATTCTTTTCAAAGACTGATCTCAAAATAGTTATCATCAAATCAGAACTATACAGAGAGATGAATGGAAGACAGTCTCCAAAACAAGGGGGATGGTCAATGCTTAGTTATGCCATCTGGCCTTTCCAATGCTCCTAATACTTATGCAACCAATGAATGATGTGTTCAACCAGTTATTGGCAGATTAATTGCAGTTTATTACTTTATTTTTATGACATTATTTTGAAAGGCAAAAAGGAGCATATTGATTGTTTCCAATAAATGTGTCAGACCTTTAGAGATCAAACGATGTATGACAATAAGTGTCAATTCCTCAATAACAGCTTGGTTTTCTTAGGCTATGTTGTTTACGGTGAAGGGAGACGATGGATCCTAGCAAGATTGAAGCAATTTTGAACTCGCCTATTCCACAATCACTCCATGACATTCAGAGTTTTCATGGCTTTGTGCCTCTTCATCGCCAATTTATAAAGAATTTCAAGACCATTATTGCTCCAATGACTAAATGTTTGAAAGAATGCAATTTAAAGTGGACAAATGAAGCCAGTAAGAGCTTTGAATTCATTAAGCAAAAGGTGTCAAAAGCACCTGCTCTTTCTCTACTTGATTTTAATCAAGTTTTGGAGTTGAATGTGGTGCTTCTAAGGGAATCGGTGCAGTCCATAGCCAAGGAGGTAAACCTATTGATTTTTATAGTGAAATGTTCAATGGTTCAACAACAACAACAACAAGCCTTAAGTCCCATTAGGTGGGGTCGGCTACATGAACACTTTCCCAGCAATTCACCCGATCTAGAGCATTTTCCTCTAATAGATTAAAGGCTACTAAATCCTTCCTCACTACCTCATTCCAAGTTATTTTAGGCCTACCCCTACCCATTTTCATGCCAAAAACAATAATCAACTTGCTCCTCCTCATAGGTGCTCTACTAGGCCTGTATTTCAAATGCCCAAACCATCTAAGTCACCCCTCCCCTATCTAGATTTCGACTAGTGCTATACCTAAATTATTACGTATATGCTCATTTCTTACTTTATCTTTTAATGTTTAACCACTCATCCACCTTAACATACGCATCTCAGCAACTTTCATTTTTTGTACATGTTGTTTCTTAGTTGCCCAACTTTCTAAACCATTAAAAAATAGCTAGCCTTATAGCCGTCTTATAAAACTTTCCTTCTAATTTTTAGGGTATTCCACAATCACACAACACACTTGACGCACTACTCCATTTTAACCAACCTATCTTAATTTTATATACTACATCTTCTTCAATTTCCCCTTCAACATGCATAATAGATCCAAGATATCTAAATCTATCAATGCTATTAATCTCTTGATTATTCAATTTAATATTCTCTATTGCTACTCCTTACATTACAGAAATTACATTTCATATATTCTATCTTATTCCTACTTATCCTAAACCCTTTAGACTCTAATGTGGCTCTCCAAAGTTCTAGCTTAGATTCCACTCCGCTTCTACTATCACCAGTCAACACGATATTATCTGCAAACAACATACACCAAGGGATCTCATTTTGGATATTTCTAGTTAGTTCATCAATTACTAAAGTAAAAAGATAAGGACTCAAAGTAGAACCTAGATGTACACCTAATGTGATTGGAAACTGTCTAGAATCTCCTCCTACACTCCTAACGTTTGTTGTTGTTGTTGTTGTTGTAGAACCACTGAACATTTCACTATAAAAATCAATAGGTTTACCTCCTTGGCTATGGAGGTAAACCTATTGATTTTTGTAGTGAAATGTTCAGTGGTTCTAGAAGAAAATATTCTATTTATGACAAAGAATCGTAATCCATTATTCGTGCTTTGGACCATCAAAGTCGATATTTTTGTCCTAAGCCATATGTGCTCCTTTTTTATGGTGAAGCATTGAAGTTTTCTCATACAAAATTTAGTAGTTGTCATGCACCATGAGTTGAATTTCTTCAAACTTATAGGTTTTCTATTAAGCATAATATGGAGTTCAAAATCTTGTTGCTAACTTTTTGAGTTGCAGGCATTGTTTGCTAGCTACTATGTAAGTGAAAGTTGTGGGTTTTGGAGCATTAAAAGATCTATACAAGCTAGAGATATAGGTAAAAGGTGCAAATGAACCTTCTAAGCAATTTCGAGTGCTTGACACTTTTCTTTTCAAGGACAATTGTTTGTGCATTCCACAAGGTTCTTTAAGGGAGGGTATCATATTTGAATTTCAAACTGTAGGTCTTACTCGACAATTTGACAAAGACAAAACACTTACAATTGTTCAATAAAATTATTATTGGCTAAAAAAGAAAAGAGATTTCATGAGGTTAACTTGCCATATAGCCAGCAAAACCCATAGTCAAAACACAGGATGGTACAATCCATTGCCAATAGCTAAAGCTCCATAGGAAGATGTGCGTATGGATTTTTTCCTTGGATTGCCTAGAAGCTCGAGGAACAAAGATTCAGACATGGTAAAGGTTGTCCATTCTCCAAAATGGCATACCTTGTTCCATGTAGCAAGACTCTAGATGCTACTAAGGTTGTTAATAACAAATTTAGAGAGATTGTCAAACTTCACAGCATTCCAAAACAATCACTTCAGATTGAGATTCCAAGTTTTTATAAGTCAGTTTTTGTGTACACTTGGGCCAAAGCTTCCAACTCATCCGTAATTTAGCATCACTTGCCATCCCATGGTCAAACAAAAGTTGTAAATACGAGTTTGGCAAGTCTTTTAAGGAGCTTGGTTAAGAAGAATATCAAGATTGGAATCTTGTCACAAGCTGAATTTGCTCGGTCCTTCTCAAGCTGTTTATGGTCATAATCCATTGAATCCATTGGATTTGGTTCCTCTTCCAACTACTCTGAACTTTAGTGGAGAAGCTGAAGAAAGAGCTAAATAAATTTCGATCGCAAAGCAAAATGAGAGATATCATGCTCAAGCTAACAAATATCATAAGATTGTTGAATTCAAAGAAGGTGATCTGGTCTAGATTCATTTTGGGTAAGGGAGACTCCCTTGCACCCAGTTTGGAAAGCTCATGCCAAGAGCTTATATTCAAATATCTCAAGCGGAATGGTGAAAATGCATACAAGATTCAACTTCAAGAATTTTCCAAATTTTAGATTTATCTTCGTATTATGGTGATGACCGCAACTGTGTTAGTTATTGTTTCTGGCATGAAAAGGGTTAGAGGTAAAATAACTTGAAATGAAATTGTGAGAAAGGATTTAATGGCTCTTAGTCTAGTAGAGAAAAATGCTCTCAAATGGGTGACTTGACGAAAAAAATAATTCATGTAGCCAACCCCACCTAGTGGGACTTAAGTCTTGTTGTTGTTTTTGTTGTTGTTGTTGTTGTTGTTGTTGTTGTTGTTCCTTATTATGGTGATGATAGCACCTAAACCCAAGGAAGAGTCTTCTTCAACTTGGGAAGCATGACACGTGAGTGTTATGAATGAGTTCAAGTGAATTTGGGCTGCTGTTGGGATGTGACTTAATGATGCAAACAAATTTGATTCTTAGAGGTGTAGACCAGCAGGTTTTTGGCCCAATTTGGAGCTCAACTTTCAAAAAGTTCTACACTTAGAAAGTAATTTATTTTTTTAGACAACAAAAAAATTCATTGAAATGAAAAACCAAAAAAAAATTACAAAGAAAAGAGGATGAGGCATCCTTTAAAGAAAAAAAAAAACATAACAACAAAAATCAGAAACAAAGAAATTCAAAATATTCACATTAATTGTTAGTTTCAAGCTGAAACAGTGATCTTTCTAACAAATTAAATTATGCATTCATTGGAGTCTTCTACGAGAAGTTATAGTCATTTGAATTTAAGTGTGCATTCTGCCAATTTAAACCTTTCTATGAATCTATATTCCTTATTAAAAGAAAATGTGTTAGGAGAATATTTTGAGTATTTTCGGTCAAAATCATTTCTACCTGGAAAACATGAAGTAGCATTTTCCTATGCTTGGAGGATTTTCAAAGTTTATACAAGCATACCCAGTCAAGTATAAGGATATAGAGTGTTTTCGAATGAAAGTTTGTGACTTTGGCCTTTGCCTTGTTTCTCTTTAGTTTTGTATCGCCTTTGTGAGTGAAAAACTTTTTCTTTTAAATTTGTATCAGTAAATTGGTGAGCTATTTGTATTTTTGGAGTGGTGAGTTTCCTTTTGTATCTCTTTGGTGGATTCCATTCAGTGGCAACTAAAGCTACCTATTTTGTGTGTGTGATCTACTAGTTCCAAAGTTTTTTGGTAACCCAGTGTCACTATCAAATTTGTGCATTTTGTACAAGTACAGTAATAAGACTATTGCTCAACTTTTTCTATACTGTCAACCAAGACTTAGATTCCACATTAATAATAACAACAAAGTTAGGAGTAGGCAGGGGTTTCACCTACCACCTGCAGAAAGAAGAATAAGAAGAAGAATAAGAACATTGCTCTAAACAGAGCTCAACCTAAAAAAGTAGAGTAATGAGACTACCGTTCATATTTTCCTACATTGTCAACCAACACTTGGATTCCACATTAATAATAACAATAAAGTTAGGAGTAGGCAGGGGTTTCACCTGCCACCTGCAGACTGAGAAGAAGAAGAAGAAGAATATTGCTCTAAACAGAGCTAAACCTAAAAAACACGATCTCATGAAATTCAATTTACTAAAAAACTCAGAGTTCAAAAATATGAACCAATAATTAAAATAAAATAAAATAACTCAAGCATTGTTTAAAACAAAGGAAATGAAATAGAAAAAAAAAATTTGATAAAAAACATTGATCTCCCTTCAGTTTTGACAAAAAGACAAGAACCTTCCTAAACTTCAAATATTCTACAAACCTCCTTTAGATTCTAAAAATCTCACAAAATTCCCCTAACATTCAATTTCTTAGATACTTACAGCCCTCAAAAAGTTCGTTTTTTTATCAAATATGAGGACTATATATTTTTGACAAAATCACAAGAAATTTTGAAATTTTTGAAACCTTAATGGAAATTGAATTTTGGAAATCCCATAAAAGTATGTATTTTTTTGTCAAATCTCAAAAGGGTAGATTGTCTTTTACTCAAAATTTTAACCATCATATATACCCTTTTTCAGCTGTCATAAATCATCAACCAAACAGAGAGAGAGAGAGAAAGACAGAGACAGAGAAAAACCTAACCAGAGCTGGTTTATCAGGGTGTGAGACATCAGCAAGCAGATAAGTGTACGTAGAAGACGCCTTCTCGAAAAGCTGACGGAACAGGAACTTCTTCGAACAATCGGAGGAGGCCCCATAACTCACCACCGTTCGAAATCCGGCCTTCGAGTTCACTGTTCTTGATATCGAGCGGGTAGAAAGTGTTAGGGTTTGTAAAGATTGGGAGATAGAGAATCGAAGGCAGTGATGCAATCCAAACATCATTGACGCATCTATGGGCAAATCTGTGGGAAAAATGCAGGCAGAAGGAATTGATTTTGATATACCCCAACTACTTGGAAGAGACTAGAGCGTAGCATTGTGTAGGGAATTACCACCCAAATCAACCCTCCGATCGAAGCAATTTTATAATAAGGAAAGCGATTCACATCAACAAGATAATCGGAGCTATTGACTTCCGCACCTTGCTAATAAATAGTATTACACCCGGATTTGACGTTTGTCAATATAAATAGAAATTTGGAGAAAGATATTAAGATATCTTACCTTAACATACTTTCCTATTTCAGAAAACCCTCTCAAGCTCATCTCTTACTTACGCATTGGAAAAGTCCCTTAAATTACTTTTATTTGTCTCTTTTTAGGTAGTCGTGATCAAAGATCGATTCGTAAAAATTATTCAATTTTCAATTGCAACAGATTTATATGCAAACTACTTTGGTGTGTCCTCGAATTCTTGTTTTACCAACTCTATTTTCCAGAAACAACGTAATGGTGTTGGCATCAACACTAACGGATTGTCGCTATCCCATATTTCTAGCGGGACCGGAGAGGCCTTCGTAGCAAACTGTCACATGAAGAGTTGTTTCCCCAACAAAAATACAATAGTATAGATATTAAATTTTAAATTTTATATTAAACTTAAGTAAAATATAGTATAAAATTATATTTAAAATTTTATTCAATTTAAATTTAAATTTTAAAATTTATGTTCCCAAATATAATACAAGCAAATAACAATTAAGAGTAGAATAAATTAAAGTATGAATGCATGAACTTCAAGTTTACAGATGTACTAATTAAAATACATAAAATGGAAGTGTAATTTAATCAAATAAAGTCTATTCATAA